>NC_057725.1:50803693-50931172 GCF_004010195.1 Chiloscyllium plagiosum | reverse complement strand
GGGGGGGTGGGCGGGCGTGGACCTGACGAGGGAGTTGCGGAGGGAATGTTGTATACATCGCATCATCCTTCGCCACTTCCACCATCTCCAAACTGACCTCACCACCAGCGTTCCGGAGAGACCATTCTCTCTGCAAAACCCTTGTCAGGTCCAACCCCACCCACCAGCCCACACCCACTCCTGGCACCTTTCCCTGCCACTGCAGGAAGTGCAAAACCACGTCAACACCACTCCCCTCACCTCCATCCAAGGCCCCAAGTGATCCTTCCACATCCAACAGAAATTTACCTGTACCTCTACCAATATTATCTACTGCACCCATTGCACCCGATGTCGTCTCCTCTACATTGAGGAGACAGGATGTCTTCTTGCGGATCGTTTCAGAGAACATCTCTGGGACTCCCACACCCACCAACCCCACCACGCCGTGCCTGAACACTTCAACTCCCGCTCCCACTCCATCAAGGACATACAGGTCCTGGGTCTCCTCCACCCCAAACCATTACCACTCGTTGCCTCGAGGAAGAACGCCTCATATTCTGCCTTGTGACCCTGCAACCACATGGGATAAATGTGGATTTCAATGGCTTCCTCATTTCCCCTCCCCCCACATTATCCCAGTTCCAAGCTTCCAACTTGGTACTGCCCTGCTGACCTGTCCATCACTCTCCCCTCTGACCTATCACCTTCTCCCTCACCTTCATCTACCTATCGCTTTCTCAGCTACCTTCCCACCAACTTCATTCCCCCCTCCCATTTATCTCTCAGTCCTCGGCCCACAAGCCTCATTCCTGATGAAGGGCTTATGCCCGAAACGTCGATTCTCCTGCTCCTCGGTTGCTGCCTGACCTGCTGTGCTTTTCCAGCACCAAACTCTCGACTCTGATCTCCAGCATCTGCAGTCCTCACTTTCTCTTATCATTTAAAAGGCATCTGGATGGTTATATGAATAGGAAGGGTTTGGAGGGATAGGGGCCAAATGCTGGCAAATTGGACTAGATTCATTTACTCAGCATGGATGACTTGGACCAAACGTTCTGATTCTATGCTTTACATACCAAAGACACTATAACCTGAGCTTCTTTGTCAGAAAATAATTGAAATTTTCCCATAGAGCCAAATTTCACAAAATTTTAGACATGCCCATGGCACAAATACCAATATGTAAACAAAAATTCAACCAACTAAAGAGTTGAGGGTGAAGCGTCTAAAGGGAAGATGGTGCCACAGTAGACTAGTAAAACAACTGAAGGCTAATGTTCTGTGGACACTGGTTTAAATCCCACCATGGCAGATGATTAAGTAATTCAAATTCAGTTAGTGATTAGGGACAACAGGGTGTGATTGTAAGTGAGGCAGATAGGGGGATCCTGAATTCAAGAATGCAGGAGCCTTAGCTTTTGACCTTAACTAACAAGTTGTATGGATGAGGAAAAGGGCTGCAGGGAGGATTAACAATGGTACCATGGTGCAGAAGGCCATTCAGGAGGGGGGAACACAAAGCCAAGTGGGTAGTTATAGCTGGATTCTATAATTAAGGGATAGATAGTACCATTTGCAAGCCGGATCAGGAGTCCTGCATGGTGTATTGCCTGCCTGGTGCCAAGGTGCAGGATATCTCTAACTGGCTTGAAAGGATATTGGAGCGGTTGGAGAAGGATATCATTGTTGTGGTCCACATTGGGACAAACAACATAGGCAAGGCTAGGATGGGGACTATCAAGCACTAGGAATGAAATTAAGGGACAGTTCTTCAAGAGTTATAAAATCTCCGGATTACTGCCCGACAAATTGGGTTTGGGATAAGAAAATAAGAAAACATGTGCCTCAGGGACTGGTATTGGAGGGGAGGGGGGAGGCGGGTTCCATTTCATGGGGCATTGGCATCAGTTTTGGAACTGGGGGGAATCTGTACCAATGGGATGGTCTCCACCTGAACCGATTTGGAACCAGTGTTCTAGCGAAAAGGATAAATAGGCTGATCACTAGGACTTTAAACTAGTGATTTGAGGATAAGGGAGAGGGAAAACAACAGGAAGTACGATGGTAAATAAAAAGGTAAGCATGTGTGCAGCAGGGTTTAAGTTCAAGGCAGACTATGACAGAAGTAAAAAGGAAGAATAACTCAGGAGATATTATTAGAGATGTTGGAAATCATGTGTAAGAAAGTTAGCTGAATGCTTGTAGCATTTGTAACAAGGTCGATAAGTTAACGGCACAAATTATTGCGAATGAATATGATTTAGCAGCCATTACGAAGACATGGTTACAGGATGGTCATGACTGGGAGTTACATGTCCAGGGGTATCAGACTATTCAGAAGGACAGACTGGAAGGTAAGGGAGGTGGTGTAGCTCTGATATTCAAGGATGACATCAGGGTAGTGCTAAGAAATGATATCGGTTCTGTGGAGAATAAGCTTGAATCCGTCTGGGTGGAAATTAGAAATTCTAAGAAGAAAATGTCACTGATAGGCATAGTCTATAGGCCACCAAATAAAATTGGGGTGAGCAATAAACAAAGAAATAACTAATTCCTGTAAAAATGGTATGGCAATTATCATGGGGGATTTTAATCCACGTGTCGATTGGTTGAACCAGCTTGGTCAGGGTAGCCTTGAGGAGGTGTTCGTTGAGTGTATCCACGATAGTTTTCTTGAACAGTATGTAATAGAACTGATGAGGGAGCATGCTATCCTAGATCTGGTCCTGTGTAATGAGACTCAAATAATTAATAACCTCATAGTCAGGGATCCTCTTGGAAGGAGCGATCACAGTTTGGTTGAATTTAGAATACAAATAGAGAGTGTGAAGATAAAATCTAATTCCAGGGTCCAGTGCTTAAACAAGAGAGACCAAAATAGAATGGTTGAGGACTTGGCTAAAGCACACTGGAAACAAAGATTTTATGATGGGACAATTGATGAGGACTTTCAAAGCCATTTTTCAAAGTACTCAGCAAAATTATATTCCAGTGAAAAGAAAGGACTGTAGGAAAAGGAGTAATCTGCCATGCGTGTCTAAGGAAATAAGGGAGGCTATCAAATTGAAAGAGAAGGCATACAAAGTGGCCAAAAACAGCATGAAACTAGAAGATTGGGAAAACCTCAAAGGTCAACACAAAGCCACAAAAAGAACTATAAAGAAAAGTAAGATAGAACATGAGAAAAAAACAAGCACAGAATATAAAGACAGATAGCAAAAGTTTCTATAAATATATAAAATGAAAAAGAGTGGCTAAAGTAAACATTGGTCCTTTCAAGGATGAGAAAGGGCATTTATGGGATATGATGAAATGGCCGAGGCATTGAACAGGTGTTTTGTGTTGGTCTTCACAGTGGAGGACACTAATAACATGCCAGTAATTGTCCAAAGAGACAAAGGTAGGTGAGGACCTGGAAACAATCATTATTATGGAAGAGGTAGTGTTGGGCAAACTAATGGAACTAAGGATAGACAAGTCTCCTGGCCCTGATGGAATGCATCCTAGGGTACTAAAAGAGATGGCAGGAGAAGTAGCAAGTGCACTGGTGATAATTTTCCAAAATTCGCTGGACTCTGGGGCAGTCCCAACAGATTTGAAAACAGCAAATGTGACGCCACTGTTTAAAAAGTGAGGTAGACAAACGAAGGGGAATTATAGACAGGTTAGCTTAATCTCTGTAGTGGGGAAATACTTGAGTTTATTATCATGAAAGAAATAGCAAGGCATCCCGATAGATATTGTCCCATTGGGCAGACGCGTCATGGGTTCATGAAGGACAGGTCATGCTTAACAAATCTTTTGGAATTCCACGAAGACATTATGAGCAAGGTGGACAACAGGGACCCATTGGATGTGGTGTACCTAGATTTCCAAAAGGCCTTTGACAAGGTGCTGCACGAGAGGCTGCTACATAAGATAAGGATGCATGGCGTTACGGACAAAGTATTAGCATGGATAGAAGATTGGTTGACTAACAGGAAGCAAAGAGTGGGGATAAATGAGTGCTATTCTGGCTGGTAATTGTGGACTAGTTGAAAGTGAGGACTGCAGACGCTGGAGATTAGAGTCGAGAGTGTGATGCTGGAAAAGCACTGCAAATCAGGCCGCATCCGAGGAGCAGGAGAATTGACATTTTGGGCAAAAACCCGATTCTTGATGAAGGGCTTTTGCCTGAAATGTCAATCAGTGACTAGTGGTGTGCCTCAGGATTGGTGTTGGGACCGCAATTATTCCCAATTTATATAGATGATTTGGAGTTGGGGACCATGAATTGTGTGTCAAAGTTTGCAGATGACACTAAGATGAGTGGCAGAGCAAAGTGTGCCAGAGGACTGTGAAACTTTGCAGAGGAACATAGACACTTGAGTGAGTGGGCAAAAGGTCTGACAGATGGAATACAATGTTAATAAATGTGAAGTCATCCATATTGGTAGGAGTAACAGTAAAAAGGATTATTACTTGAATGGTAAAGAAATTGCAGCATTCTGCTATGCAGAGGGACCTGGATGTCCTTGTGCATGAATCACAGAGGGTTGGTCTGCAGGTACAACAGGTAATTAAGAAGGCAAATGGAATTTTGTCCTTCATTGCTAAAGGGATTGAGTTTAAAAGCAGGGAGGTTATGTTGCAGCTGTACAGGATGCTGGTGAGGCCACAACTGGAATACTGCGTGTAGTTTTGGTCTCCTTATTTGAAAAGGAGGTGGGGGGGGGGGTTCAAAGGAGTTTGACTAGGTTGATTCCAGAATTGAGGGGGTTGGCTTATGAAGAGAGACTGAGATTATATTCATTGGAATTCAGCAGAATGAGGGAGGATCTTATAGAAACATATAAAATTATGAAGCGAATAGATAAGATAGACGTTGAGAGGATGTTTCCACTGGCAGGTGAAACCAGGGCAAGAGGGCATAGCCTCAAAATTAGAGGGAGCAGATTTAGGACTGAATTGAGGAGGAACTTCTTCACCCAGAGGGTTGTAATTCTATGGAATTCCTTACCCAGTGAAGTAGTTGACGCTACTTCAGTAAAAGTTTTAAAAGCTAAGGTAGATTTTTTTTGAACAATAATGGAATTAAAGGATATGCTGAGAGTGCGTGTAAGTGGATCTGAGACAATGAAAAGATCAGCCATGATCTTATTGATTGGCGGAGCAGGCTCAAAGAGTCAGTCGGCCTACTCCTGCTCCTAGTTCTTATGGTGTAATCTGAAATCAGTTAAAAAAAAACTAGCCTAATGATAACCATGTCATAAAATCTCATCTGGTTCACTTAAAGGAGGGAAATCTGCTATCCTTACCTGGTCTGATTAAGATGTGACTGCAGACCCACAGTAAAGTGGTCAATTTTAATTGGCCTCTGGCACTCTCACCTATGACACCCACATCACACAAACGAATTAAAAAAGAAACCTCCCCATTAAAGAAGCTTCCAGCACTTACCCCACATTAGTGTGGCTTTTATCACCAAATCATATTTTTCTACATTCTTCTGACACCCTTCCTCTCAGAATCTTGTTCTATTCATTTTGCCTTTCACCTACAACCCTAATTGCCTACTATAAATGTACCATGCTAACTTTCTTAGCGAGAGATCTCTGTGCTTTTCTCAGCTTCTGCTTGTGTAACTGGCTTTTCATACTTGGTTAACGTCAACCTCCATCTTAACTTATCACACTCTTTACACTTTTGAGTTCACTACGTTCCTCAATCCTTTGTGTGCGACGTATTGTCACATCGGTGAAACGCCTTTAGACATTTTACTGTGTTAAAAGCATTTTGTAAATGCAGGTTGCTGTTGAGTAAGTGGTGAAGTGCATTGGCAAAAAGTGAAAAGTTTGGAACGCTACTGATGATTTGATCCGCGGTAAAAACAATGACTGCAGATGCTGGAAACCAGATTCTGGATTAATGGTGCTGGAAGAGCACAGCAGTTCAGGCAGCATCTGAGGAGCAGTAAAATCGACATTTCGGGCAAAAGCCCTGCCTTTCTTCCTGATGAAGGGCTTTTGCCCAAAACGTCGATTTTCCTCAGATGCTGCCTGAACTGCTGTGCTCTTCCAGCACCACTAATCCAGATGATGATTTGATCCGTTTCAAAGTATATCTGAAGAAAAGCATGTCCATAAGATATCCAACTTCATTAATTTTCTATCAGGAACTCATCTGCCTAGTACTTAGCAAGTTATATCTGTTCGAGAATTACGCAGATGAATGTGAATGGGTTGCGACACCACACTTCTCATTCACAATTCAATTAGACGTGCATCCAGCATAAGGGTGAGCATCTGTAATGGTTTCCAGGAAGGTTCATCATGACCACGCGATAACATATACATTCACTTTCCCCCAAGAATCCTCGACTGTGACCACTTGCTCGCTTGATAGTACGTGCATGCAGACACGATCCAATATCTTGTCAATCATTGTCTGGTCTGACCCGCCTTCGCAGCATCATATGTAGATGAGCACGTGACGCATTATGACGCAGCCTATAAATAGAGGCTGTCAGGCGTAGGCGTGGCCTACTGCAGATCTTGGTCAGAGGAGACATTAACGAAGTGGTAAGTTGTAGCGAGACATGTAGCAATTTAGAATTACAGCCACTGAGCAATAATATTTGATCAACCACTATGTTTGCGACATAGTAAATTTTGCATCCCTATTTAATACAAAACGTTATACTTGCATCACATTTAATGTTATACATTAAGTGCTGTATCACGTCATGTATAAAATTGAATGTAAGTGTGTATTGGTATCGTGATACAAAGGGATACATTTTACTCTGTTGCATTACTGCTAAAGTGATTGTGTCACTCTTTTAGCAGCATTCTAAGTCTTATCCAATTGCATTTATCTATCGGTAGTGCAGCTTTTTAAAATGCTAAATTGATGTAATTATTGTGTAGTGTGTTGTTCTTGGTGAGATGGCGGAGCCGGGGCTGTCCTTTCCTGTAAATCGAAACAGCGCTGATAATCTCCACCACAATTTGGAAGTCGCGTTGGGAGGAAGGGTTCAGAAACAGATGCGATTGAGTCCTCTCCGTGATCTTGCTGCTGACAGGCGATGGTCGCGTTTTTCTCTCGCCTCGGGTCCTGCCTTTCTTGCGCCTGGCACCATCTGCGGAATGCGAACGCTGCCCTCTGCTGTGTAGCGCGGTACACGTGCATGTTGTAAGATGCTGCGGCAAATGCAGCGGAGGTGGCTTTCTTGCCTGGGTTGGATACCCACCTACCTACTGTAGTCCGAAATCATACAGTTGATGGTAAATTCCCATGTTTGAGCTCTGACGAAGAGTCATGTAGACTCGAAACATTAGGCTGCTGTCTCTCCATGCTTGTTGCCTGACCCGCTGTGATGTAGATTCATACAGCACGAAAATAGATCCTTCTGTCCAACCAGTCCATGCAGAGCATAAATCTCAAACTGAACTAGTCCCACCTGCCTGCTTCTGGCCCATATCTCTCCAAGCTTTTCCTATTCATGTACTTATCAAATGTTACTTGTCCAAATGTTTTTTAAACATTATATTTGTATCAACATCCACCACTTCCTTAGGAAGTTCATTCCACGTGCAAACCACCCTGTTTTAAAAAAAACCCCTCATGTCTTTTTAAAATTTTTTGCCTCTTGCCTTTAAAAATATGCCCTCTTGTCTCAAAATCTCCCATCAGGGGAAAAAACATCTACCATTAACTCTACGTATACCCCTTGTTACTTTATAAACTTCTATAAGGTCTCCTCTCAACCTCCTACGCTTCAGTGGAAAAAAAGTCCTAGTCTTTCTTTAAAACTCAAGTCTTCTGAGCCCAATGACATCCTTTTTGTTTTCAGTGCAGATTCTAGCATCTGCAGTAGTTTGCTCTTCCAGTGCTCGAATTTGTTTCAAAAACTGTGAATTAGCAAGTTTTGAGAAGATTTGTAGCTCAAGTTGAGGTTCTGTATGTAGGTTTTGCTCACTGAGCTGGAAGGTTTGTTTTCAAATGTTTCGTCACCATACTAGGTAGCATCATCAGTAAGCCTTTGGATGAAGCACTGGTTTTATGGCTTGCTTTCTATTTGTGTTTAGGTTTCCTTGGGTTGGTGACATCATTTCCTGTTTTCTCTGAGGGGATGGGAAATGGGATCCAAGTCAATGTGTGTGTTGACCTGATCAATGCCCAAAGAGCCCCACTCCTAATGAATTACGCTGGCACTCATTTTGTAAGATTCCACAAACACAAGTGAGATGAATAATCAGCTGTGCTTTATTTGGTGACACAAAACAAAATCAACAAACACATTGACTTGGATCCCATTTGCCACCCCCTAAGAAAAAACAGGAAATGACACCACCAACTCAAGGAAACCTAAACACATAAATAGAAAGCAGGCCATACCACCAGTGCTTCATCCGGAGGCACCCTGCTGATGTTACCTAGTATGGTGACGAAATGTCTGAAAATGAACCGTCCAGCTCAGTGAGCAAACCTACATCCAGAACTCTGTGAAGTAATTTGATATTATCCCAGGAGAGACAATGAAATGAGGAAAATGGTTTTGTGCAGTTTTGACCATTTTGAGGCAACTAACGAGGACTACAGAGATCTGTCTAGATTGAATATGAGTGACTAAACATTATTTTTTTAAAAGCTAAGCATAACTAGCATTTACTGCTGTATCCTTATTTTCATCAGGAATTCAAGATAACTGAACTGATAGAAATCAGAAGTGTATTACTTTGAGGAATTTAGTAGAATTTTTTGGTTTTTAACTTCCAAGGCATTCGCCTTGGTGGTGATCAAGGCAACAATTAACACAGATAGTAAATTTTTATTTCTACACAATAGTGATGGTGGATTTATATTTCTGAAAACTCCGGATTAATGCAAAGTTTCCCTCAAGTGAAATGATTATGGAATGGATTTTTGAGACAAAAGCTTGAAGCAAAAAGTGAACTTAGTTAACTACTATTATGGCTTCTTTATGAATGCAAACACTGCTGTCTATTGGATATTTTTTTAACTGCCCTGTGAATTACTGACTATTGAAAATTTTCCATTGTCAAATCTTGGGATTCTTCCTGCTTCTGCTTGCTGTCTCACTGGGCCTGGTTTTCAAAGTAAAAGTTTGAATCGACAATTTTATTGTATGTTTGTACTCCTAATTAGATAGAGCCAAGGTTTCTGTGATTTTCTTTTGAATAAATGAAAGCCTGCTGAGTCAAGATCTTTGGTTAGAGTTGCCCAATGGGGTCAGGTAACTCTTATGGCAAGAAAATTATATCACAGAAAGGAACTGGTTGGCCCACTGAAGGTATTCATGCTGTAAATCTTAGTTGCTTTCATTTGCATGAATTCTTTTTATGTAGGCTTTGTCTTCAAATATTCATGCAATCGCATTATTAAAAAAAAATTAAAAATACAATAGATGTCCAGAAGAAATTTAATCCAGCATTTTTAAATTACATTTTCTTTTTCAATCTCATTCATTTGTCATGCTGCATGGAGCATTCTACAAAAGCAGGGTATACAAGAAAATTTAAAATATGATCAAAATTGCCTCCCTGTTTAGTAACATCAAACTGCCCTTTTTAAGTCTTGTTGTACACTTAAGTAAGCAAAATGTTGCAGAATCTGGAAACCTGCAATAAGTCAGTGCTGGTAATACACAATGGATCTGCCTGCATCTGTGGGACAAGAAACAATTATTTCCAGTTGTGTATATCCAGTTTTTAAAACCCTTCTGTCACCTGTTAGTTTAGTGAAGCTGTTAATTACAGCAGGATGCAAGGCTGCATTTTGAGCCCTAATCATTTGCTGACAAAATAAAATTCAGGATTCTGTTGATGTGCAATTCACCCTTTTAAAGTTAAGATTAGTGATAATATCAATGTAAAACTATCACAAGATTTATTACAAGGTGTTGATGAGTCACCTTCCACTGTTCTTTACAGCTTTCCCTGCCAATGTGCCAATGACAATGGCAGAATGTTAATTATTTTAAGTATAACAGTTAGATTTTAACTGGCAGTTAGTGTTACAGTGCTTAACTTCATGTATTGCTGTCTTGGGAACAGGAAAATCGCAGAATGGACATTTAAATGAAATCTTTGATTATTCCTGGACATCTGGTTCACTGCTTATTTCAGAAGACTGTAGGTGACACCTCAGCCAATTTATCTGTTAACTGTGTTTGCAAAAGCAATTTAGTTGAGCGAAATGGTGTTTACGCAATAATGACTGTGCTTTTTCTGGTCTTGTGTAACTGCCTGTTGAAATTTCTTCTTCCTTTCTCATTGGACTGATGTCAACTGTGCAATGTTACCAAATTATGTAGATTCCATAACCACCACCCTCCAGAAATGATTCAGTTTAGCTTGCTTACATTTTTTTCTCACATTTCCTTCCTATTTTATCTCTCCACTCCCTCCCTTCCCTGCCATGCAAGTACAACTAACCTGGAGTTAGACATGCATAATTAAAATTTGCACTTTGCTACTGCTTATCCCATAGTTATTTTTTGTGAAGATAATAAAGGAGTTTTCATGAAAGTTATTGTTCATTGTATTTTTTATCTTACGGTATTTCCAACAGTTTAATGGAGGTGGGCATTAACTACAGAGTCACTGTTTCTTATTGAATAATTTATATAAATCATGAGATTCCAGAGTTTCTGAACAGCCACAACTTGTCTCCGTGTTGCAAAGTGGTTGGTTAGTTTAGTTGAATGGATGGCTGATTGACAACGTAGGGAAAAGATGAGAAGAACTAGACACCAGGTCTGGGTTGGAAGATCCGTGTGCTTGTAAAATGGTGATTGGGTGGTTTCTTGGAGACCTAACAGTGAAGGATATGTAGGGTAGGCTGAAGATTTTTAAAACCGAGTGGAGGGTTACACGATCCAAAATGGATGATGGATAAAAGGAACTAAAGTGCCAGTTATATAATTTAAACATTAGCATTTATCAATGAAACATTAGGGAAGTTGTACCTGGAAATGGTTAAGGCATAATCATGGGGTATGGGATTCCCAGGGATAGAGATGAGAGATGGAATTGGACAGTCTTGGAAATCTGTTAATTCTTAAATTTGAAATCCAATTTGGAACAAAATACCATTTCCACTGAGTATTGCTAAGCAGTTGGGAAGAACAATGTCACTATGGTTGGGGTGTGGAAATGTTGGAGTGGGGAAGTAGTTTGAAGTGGTTGGCATAGTGGAAAATAATTTGACTATTGAGCTGGAGAAAGCTTTGCATCAATGAATTGATATTATTTAACGTTGCAAACCACTGAATTCAGTGTGGTGATAGAAGTACAGCTGAATATCGGCTGACATATGAAACCTGATTTTCATCCAGTGGATGGTATGTGCAAAAGCAGCATAAAGAGGAGGACTGTTTTGAATTGGACTAAATATTGTAGGGCAACCAAGCTGTAGTTGTATGCTGGTTATGTTGGGTTATGAGAATAGAATTGTTACAGTGAGGGGTTGGTGCATAAATGACAAGGCTCGAGTGGTCTCCCTAACAGATCCTTCAGGCATCTGGAATGTTCTATTCCAAGCTGCACTTTCCCCACTGTAACCTTCATACGTTCTCCGGTTCTGGAGTCTGTGGCAATTGAACAGTAATTAGAGCACAGATTTAAGATCATTGACAAAAATTTGGAGAGGAGCTAAGGAAAGAAAATGTAACTATTGCTCCCAAATAAATACAATCTACCCCATGAAGTCTCAGACACCTGGAAATGATGAATTGTGATCAGCCTTCAATTCGCTAAATCCATACATAACATAAAACACTGGAGATGTAAGCACGTGCAGGGTGGCTGCCAGGAACATAAAGCATTCTACCCATAATAACAGGTTTAGGCTTTGGATAGGCTGAGGTGAATGTCTGGAGTTTCAGAATGTGATGTGAGAAGCCAAAAATAAAATGGATCTAAATAGATTGGGAAAATAGTTGCAAATAATAATCAATGTGGACAAATGCAATTTAATGAGATGAGGTAAGTGGAATGAGCAGTATGATATAAATTACATTACCCTAACCTGCAGAATATCAGGGATTGAATGCTGTTGACGGAAAGCTTATTGAAACCAGCAGTACTGTGTGGCAGTAGCAGTGAAGGTGAGTCAGATTTTGGAATGCATTACCAGCCTGAGATAAAATGAATTTTAAGTGGCCAGTCTATAGGAAAAAAAAGCTTGTACTGCCACACCTGAACTCTGCAAATAATTTTGGTCAGTGATTGTAAAAATATCCAGGTACTGAATAAATATCTGATTTAAGAGATCAGAGTTAAAGTATAGATAAGCTAAGAGTTATTTACTGTGAAGAAGGTTCAGAAAATATTATTCAAGAAGTGAACAGATGGCTGGAACGCTAGTGCTTGTAGAAGCGATTGAAACCCTCCTCATAGAAATTCAAGGACAACCACCTTTGCCAAACTTTGTTCATTTTGGGAGCCCCTTTTCCTATTTTGGGAGCAAATAGCTTTTGACATACTTTCAGCAAGGCTTTGAAATTATTATCGTTGAGGAATGCTGGAAAGATGAAGTGCAATTTGAGCTTGGTATTCTTTCTAAAAGCAATTTCTAAGGCAACCATATCATGATATATACAAATCAAATGGAGTAAATTAATTAATTGGATCATTCAGACTGTGATGTTTCATCAAGCCAATCTGGACAGACGTACCAAAGAATGTATCTTTTAAATTGAAGTTTGCAGCTTGTTACAAACTTGTTTTATCTAATTTGTTGTATAATTAAATAAAATAATGATGTATTCATACACATTGCAGAGATCGTTGGACTTCAATATTTAACAATTCTACTTCCTGATTTGTAATAGTGTGCTTCTTGGAATGTTTATAAGGTGTATGTTAGACTGATGTGAATATCTTTTCTCCTTTAGCAGCAAAAATGGCATCCCTCAAGGAGAAGCTGATTGGGCATTTGGCGACAACACAGTCCAGTCAGTCACACAACAAAATAACAATAGTTGGTGTGGGTGCAGTAGGAATGGCATGTGCTATAAGCATCTTGTTAAAGGTAAGATGGAATTTGGATGTGGTAGATCATTTGGAGTTGCTAGTTTTTCATATTTAGATGGATTTCTGCAGTTCTGAGATCCTCCAAGGATGGATGATCTTGTGTGCCATGGAGTGTTATCACATAGTCATAGGCAGGACCTTGGTGTAACATCTCCTATACAAGAATGAATCTCTAACAGTGAAATACTGAGGTAGAATATGGGCCCAGACCTCTGTACTCCATTCTGTACAATAAAACTTAAATCTGCAATCTTCTGAGTTTGAGACATGGGTGTAACCTGACAGACAGCTTAAACCCCAACTTTCTACAAGAGTACTAGTTGGCTAGGATTCACCTACTTGAGATCTAATCTGCCATTTGTTTCAAGAATATTAAACTTTGCAGTTTATGGAATTAGGTATTGCCTTCATGATAGCTGTAACCAATATTGTTGTTTGCTTCAGGACCTAGCAGATGAGGTGGCTCTGGTGGATGTAATGGAGGACAAATTAAAGGGTGAGATGATGGATTTGCAACATGGTAGCCTCTTCCTTCGCACCCACAAGATTGTGTCTGGCAAGGGTGAGTACAAGATCAGTGGGAAGACAAAGCACATAATTATTGAGTGCACACGGAAGTAATGTGTTAACATGTAATCAGGCTTTGAGTTGTGCCAACAACAAATAGCAGTGCATGCACAAACATCCGGGGTGGGAAGGTGGAGAAATGGGTTAGAGGAAGGAGTAATGATGCTCATTTGAAGAGCGTGTGCAGGCATGAAGGGCTGAGTGGCTACCTCTTGAGTCTTCACAATTATGATTGAGTGGTAGAAGACTCCAAATGTGAAGCATAGACTGGTCTGTTTCTGTTCTGTGGTTTGTGTAAAGGCTTTGAAGTCTGTCAGCCTTCTAATGATGAAATAGAAACTTTGTTTATGGGCCTAAGGCCTGGGGTTTAGGGCCAGAATGTTAATGCATGTGCAAATATTGTGTAATAGGGAACTAAAATATGGGGCTGTTGTTTACCTTGATAGTTTGCAACAATGAGGTGTGTAACACCACTAAATGTTAATGTAACTGTTATTAATTTGGCAGATTACAGCGTGTCCGCTGGATCCAAGCTGGTTGTGGTCACAGCTGGTGCTCGGCAGCAGGAGGGTGAGAGCCGCTTGAATCTTGTTCAACGTAATGTGAATATCTTCAAACATATAATTCCTGACATCGTCAAGAACAGCCCAGATTGCATCATACTGGTTGTATCCAATCCAGGTGAGCATTTTGTAACAGTACACAAAGTTTGACCATAATTGTGCTTGCTCAGAGTTGGAGAAAATGCAATCCTTTTTCTATCTTGTTGGGGTTGGATAATTGTTTAAGTTCTACTTTGCTGTGATATAATTTCCTTTCTGAAGTTGTCTCCTACATCTTAAGGACAAATTACTTTTATGATCTACTATGAAATAGTTTGCATAAAATTGAATTATTAAAGTTAATAACTAGAGGGCATTAACAGCTTCAGTTGGAGCCATCCTTGACCCAGTAATCCTCACTATTCCACATTTAATCTCTTTGGTTTGTTAATATTTCACTGCCAGTTAATTTCACGTTTACTTTCATTGGTTTTAAAATCCTTGAGTCAGCTTTGGCTTGGTTTACATCATTGACATACTTTGTGACAAAACTACACCACTGTCTTTATTTGTCTTCCTTTATTTGTTATGACAGCCCAACTCTACTTTGACATGCCTCTAGTAGTTTTTGGTTTAAGTTTCACTCCTCCATGTTTTAATGGCTTTTTCTTGCATGGTAACTCAAAGCTTCACCCTATTAGTAATGGCATCAATTAGTAAAGTTATTATTTTTCAAGCCCAATCTAATTGGCCATCTCTACACCCTTGCCATTGTTACATATGCTACTATTTGTTCTGATATGTAAAAAGTCCTGCCTGTCCACAATTTTGCAAGTTAGTATCGACAGACAAAGCTACCTTCGTCAAAACACAAGTGTTCTATCTTCCCTTCCCTGACTACTTTGTTAGATTGAATCAGATGATTTTTGGACACTGCCTGAGTTTGAAGAGTTTCATTTCTGTCTGTAGTGTACTTGATTCAAGATTTTGTCTATAGGTGCTGCCTTGCATGTACACCTTCAGGTCTACTTGCTACAGGTGCTGCTTCAATTTTGGCCTTTCAATTTTACTTACACTTTGACTTCAGTAGCAGTCTCTTCAGCCTGCACTATGTATTATAGCCCAACATGGACAGTACAGGGATGTCAAGCTGCTGGTTGGCAATTTGGAGACTAAGTAAATAGGGTGGCTCAATCTGGATGTGGGTATTTACTTTCATTTTTAAATGGGCTCTCACTGAGGAATCTGAATGAAGAGATTGTGAGTAAAAATGAGCTGGTGAGGTACAGGAGAAGACTGAAAAATAACTTCCCTGATGGAATGTGCAGAGCCAGCTTTTCACAGTAAAGAGCACTACCACTGGAAACTGCAAACTATTCATGGTAAAGCTGCCTCCACAACAAAAACTACTCCAGGTTCAGCTTACTGTTCAGTCATGTGCTAAAATGAGATTAAAGGGATAAATCTCTAATGGAGGCAAATGAGCCTTTTCAGTAATCCCATGAAATAGTTCAGATGTTAACTGTTTATGTGCTGGAATTAACAGGAAGTTTAGTGGCAGTGAGAAATGGGAGTAGTAGACCATTGGCCTTTTGAGTTGCACCATTATTCAGTCATTCAGAGTGATCGTATCTTGTATTTCTCCTTCAGACAATCGAGGTGAAACGAATGAAAGAATTTATCCCAATGTCATCTGCTAGCATTGTTTAATCAAAGTTATCCATTTTCTAGAGAAATGCAGACTGCTTATTTAGCTACAGACTGAGTACATGTTTCTCTGTATGGTTTGGGTAAGAAGTTGCTTTTGAGGGTTATTCTATGTAATTACATGTTTCTTTCTTTTCCACTAGTGGACATTCTGACCTATGTGGCGTGGAAGCTGAGTGGTCTTCCCATGCATCGTGTTATTGGCAGTGGCTGTAACCTGGACTCAGCTCGGTTCCGATACCTAATGGGAGAGAGATTAGGAATCCACAGCTCCAGCTGTCATGGCTGGGTTATTGGTGAACATGGAGACTCGAGTGGTATGTGTGTAAGAGGCAGTCCAATTTATACTTAAGGTTACAGATGAAATTGAAGTAGGTCAAATGTCATTTGGCTGTTTAACATGGAAACAAATAGCTCTATCACTGATTCACTTAGTTTGTTTCCAAAAATGTCTGCAGCCTGATATTTGGTCACTTTGAATAATACCAGCAAACATTTTTGGCAGCTTTCGCTAATGAGCATAACTTGTGAACAACATTTATTTGGCTGACAAACTACTTGGCTATACTCTCAGGACAAGGGGTTGCTCTGTCCCATCCCATGAACCAGTGGACAATTCTATTGTAAATTTTTTTCAACTGCAATAAGTGGAAAGGTTGAAGCAATATAATCTCGTTGTTTTATCTGGAATTTAAACTAGGATCTCTCAGCCAAGATAAAATTAGAAATCCGGTGGAGGATAATCTTTAGAAGTAGAGGATTGATTGCAGTCAGTTTAAAAAAAACATATATACAAGTTCTACTTTAGAATAATGTTTGTAGTTTCATATTGCTGAGGGTCATCTGTTTTAGACCGCATTGTTAAATTACTTCAGGAGCAGAAGGTTATTTTGCAGAGCTCTGTAAACCATATAACAAAAAGACCAGATCGTCTGTCAAGTCAGTTCTGTTTGGTTATGTTTGTGAAGCATCATGACTCCTAGTGCTTCTCTCCTACCAGTTATGTAATCTCAAAAGTAAATGCTACAAATACTCAGTTGCTCTGGTACCATGTTGAGATAGAAAAACTCAGTTTCAGGTCAATGATGTTTCATCAGACTCCCACAGATCCTACCAATCTGCACTTTTTTTTTGAGGTGGGGGGGGGAGAGGGTGTTTTTCATTGAAAATAAATTAGTATCTAAGCCAATTCAAAAGGATATATTTCTGGGTAATTTCTTGTTGAAAGTGAACCAAATTGAATTTCAGGTAATGATGGGGATCATGAGTATAGTACTCCAACAACTCGTCTGTCCTTTCCATGCAGTAATATTTTTTATATGCCCTTGGGAACCACCTTGAAAAGACTTTGGATAATGATGTAATCCAAGAAGGAGCAGGCATGTTTGGTCATTTTGTCCTTTCCTGTAATCCTTTCAAATGAGTTGCAAAGTGTAAATTCCATTCCATCTCAAAAGAACAGTTTTCCAAACTTCATTTAGACTTGTCAAGAGTACTTTTTGTTGCATAACAGAATATGATGACTGGTGGATTATATTGGTGTTGTTACTTATTCACCTTGTTTTGTTTTATCATAGTGCCTGTGTGGAGTGGTATGAATGTTGCAGGTGTGAACTTGAAGGAACTCCATCCTGAGCTAGGAACTGACAAAGACAAAGAGAATTGGAAGAAAGTGCACAGGGATGTGGTGGACAGGTAAGAGTTGGAGAGATCTGACAAACTTGTATTGTGGCCATTAACTGGAATGTTAATGAAGTCTCCAAATAGCATGGGCACACAACTTCTTAGTGCAACTTTTTGACAGGTTCCACTTCTGCCCTGTACAGGACATTGTTGGAGAGGTTATCTGGGTAAAAAGGGGGTTTAGGGTACACTCCAGGGAAAGAGTGAGAGGGGGCAGAGAGAGCCCGGGAGGTCAGTCATTTGGAGATGGTACCTGGGCTCCATCAGTCCAGGACTGTTCTTGGCAGCGTTTCAGGAAGTAGAGTTCACTTTTAATCACTAAACAAAAGATGCGATCAGTGTTGGAAACACATCATTGATGTAATGTTTCTATCGGGACCGCGAGACCACCTTCGGATAATCTATATTCCTCACCAATATCACAAACAAAGCTCACATCCTAAGAGAGGGTGAGAGGAGGATGATCTTCCAAAAGTGAATTAGTTGGAATACAATTGAACTGAACTGCAATATTGCTCAATGATTGGAAATTTACATCTCAGCAGGAAACTGCACAAACAAGCTTCATCTTTGATAGTGTACAAATAAAAACAGTCCATTTTTCATGTACTTCAGCTTGATAAATACACTTTACAAAGGGTATTCCTCCATCTTGGCAAATGGCAAGTCATCTTAGTTAAAGCATCCAGCTCTGAGATTATTGATTATACACAGTATATGCATATTTAAATATACAATGTTAGTTGGGTCTGAAGCAGTACCTGTTGGATACAGGAGGAAGGGGTGGGGTGTGGGAAGAAAACTCTCTCCTGTTACTTCCAGCTATTAATGAAAACCACTGAACTGTTGATTGGGGAGTTCACTTTTTATTGCTTTTTCCACAGTGCTTATGAGGTGATAAAATTGAAAGGATACACTTCCTGGGCTATTGGGATGTCTGTGGCAGACATGGTAGGGACTATTATGAAAAATCTGAATAAAGTGCACCCTGTATCCACAATGGTTAAGGTAAGAAGCATGTTTTGAATTTGGTAAGCAATATGACTATCAACTGAACTGTTTGTGTCATTGTGCCTGCCTTTGTAGGAAGGCATGAGATCCTGGAAGAGGAAAGTTGAAATAACTGAGTAGCAGCAATATTCTGATCATCCTATTCTTTCTCTAGGATTTACATGGTATTAAAAACGAAGTTTTCCTGAGCCTTCCATGTATTCTGGGTAACCATGGAATTTCTAATATTGTGAAGATGGTGCTGAAACCAGATGAAGAAGCACAGCTGCAAAAGAGTGCTACAACCTTGTGGGATATTCAGAAAGATCTGAAATTCTGAACCTCTCCCCTCTAGCCTTCCTCGACAGCAGTAACGAAAGCAAACTTGCTGCATGTAGCCCCTTGTAGGAAATGGGCAGTATCCTTGTTTACTGTCTTTTTTGTGATCACTTCTGACCATGAATTGCCAGACTTGCAGAGAACCTTTCATGTAATGACTGTCTTCCTCACTTCACTGCTGTTAATGTCTTAAGTATTTATGTAGAGCAGGCAGCTATGTATTGAATAAAACCATCAGATTAAAAAAAAGTTTGATCAACTATCTGTGTCATGTGTTTAAGTTTGCAGTATTAAACTCAAGTTCTAGTTTGAAGGGAACAGGGAGGATTATTATGTAGGTGACAAGAATTTTATAGATGTATGGAAGACTTTGACAATAGTTAGGTGTATATAAAGGCTGGTGCAGAGTGTAAGTAGTTCTGAATTGTTCTTTAACTCAAGATTGTGCTATGAAACACTGTGGATCCAAGATTTAGAGTAACTAGGAAAGTGGACATATGAAATTATTTTGCTTAAAATGCAACTGGAAGACATTTCAACTTTTCTACAACAATGGGGCCTGCCTCTGTGACTGTAGATCATACAGAAAATCTAGAGGGATGTTGCCAATGCAGGACATAGCAACGTGAAATTGAAGTTCAAGCATGTATCTTGTCCTGGAACTGTAGAAAACCAGAAGGTCCCTTCAGGTTTTTATTGTCTTGGATAAGCAGTTTAGTTTAAAAAAATGTTATTGAATCAGTTAAGTAAAGTCGACCACCATTTCTCCAACCCATCTGTCAATAAGTTTGGAATTTAAAGCTTTATTCCAATTTAAGGTTACAGGTAAATACAAACTAAATAATTTAGTGGAATATGTTCTATGAAACTGGTTAATTGCAGACAAACTAAGTTGTTAGATCTGATGAGTCAAAGAAAGAATTACTTAGTACAAGTCACTAAGACCTGCTGTTTTCCTTGCTTTCTGCATCAATGCTCGAAGCTGGAACTGTTTACGAGACAACAGTCTTACATGCTGCAGAGAGAGAACAAAACATTAACTTTTGCAGTGACCACAAAATACAAATTTACAAGTAGTACTGTTTCAAAAGCAGGGTTTTTGATTTTTAAAATTCCCAGAATAGTAACAACTCAAATGACACTTGTACCTGAGATGAACATTTATCCTAGTTGCAATGAAGGATCTTAATCTTGAGTAACAAAGCATAGCCTCCAAACACTGGCAGTGAAATATTAATAAGAATTCGCAATAGACTACTATAGGCCACTCCTTCACAACATTCCCTCTTAAGACAACCCCTGAAATCAATCTAGTTACCTTCTCTAAATGGTTTTCAATGCAAGCATATCCCTACTGAAGGCAGCAAAACAGCATACAGTATTGTGGTGCACTCACATCAATGCCCTATATGGTTTACCAATTCCCAACAGTACATATCATTTGCTTTACAATAAAGACAAACAAACATTCTCTGCCTTCCTTGCATCAGACCTGGAAAAATTACAGAGGGAGTTTGAGTTAGGTACAAAAGGAAAATGGCAAAGAGAAGATTGTCCCCATTTTGCTTAGTGCTGTCATCTTCTGTTACAAAGAAACAAAAGAATGGTCATCACCAACATCTGCTGTACAACAGTATAACTCAATGTGGAGACTAGAAGTTTGTAAAGTAACCAATGAAAAATGAGATGTGGCTCCTCAAGCTAATATTGGGTTTCATTGATGGAAACCAAAGAGAGATCAGAGGGGGAACAGCAGAGAATTAGAACAGGTAGCCTGAGCTCTGGGTCATGCTTGCAGAATGAATGGATATGTTTAACAAAACGATCATCCAATCCAATTTTGACTTCCTCCATATGTCCACCTCTCTCTCTTCTGTGCTTGCTTAAGTTACAGCTCTAACTTGATTTCAAGTTCTGACATGTCAGCATTTTCTGTTTCATATTTCTGACTTGTTTTGGTTGCATATAAATGATGAGAGTATGTAAGAAGCTCCAATTTCAACCTCCCCCTGAGAACCAGAGAAGCAGCATACAATTAAGCAATCCCACAACCAACACACCAGAGTTCTGCAGTCCTGCCACACAGCTGAGATTGGTGAAGGTCAGTTTAACAACTAACCAGAGGTGAAAAATCACCATCGTCCCAGAGGACTATAAGGCTCCACTCTCATTAGTGAGGGTCACCATGCTTCAGATAGGGGTAAGAGTTTGGACCTTCATGGTAACTTCATCTTGTGTGGAAATTGAACGTGCATTGCTGGCATTGCTCCATAATCAAACCAGCCAATTAAGCTAATTGACCTTCAAAGCAGCTCCTCAAATGATGGGGGAACCCAACATATCAGTGCAAGGACAAGACTGGAGCATTGGTAACTATCCTTAGCCAGAGTGTCAAGTTAACTATCCACCTTGACCCCTCTGAGGTACCCATCACTACAGGACAGTCTTCAGCCAATCTGGTTCACTTCATGTGATATCAAGAAATGTCTGAAGACATTGCATATTGCAAAAGGTTTGGACCCTGACAACAGTAGTACTGAAGACCTCTGTTCCAGAAGCCTCTGTGCACCTAACTAAACTGTTCCACTGCATCTGGCATCTTTGTAACAATGTGGAAAGTTGCTCAAAAATGTCCTGAATTTTTTAAAAAGGACAAATTCACTCCGGCTAGTAACAGCCCCAGGCTACTCTCAAATCATCAGCAAAGCAATGGAAAGTATAGTTGACAGTACCATTAAACAACATTTACACAGCAATAAACTACTCACTGATGCTCAGCGAAGGTTCCACTGGGTATTTCAACTCCAAACCTCAACAATCTTGGACCAAGAAAGGTTAAACTTTAAAACAGAGGTGAGAATGATTGCCTTTGACATCAAGACAGCATTTAGCTAAATGTGGCATCAGGCCACTCTGGCAAAGCTGAAACCAATGGGAATCAGGAGAGGAGGAGCAGCTCCTTGCTGTTTGGAGTCATGATAACCACATTTGGTGTTGTAACGTGATGTTTGTGGTGGTTGGAGGTCAATCAAGCCAGACCCAGGACATTCCTCCGAGGAGCTTCTGCAGCAATGTCCTCAGCCAAAGCAACTTCACCAGTTCAATGGCTCTCCTTCACTCAAGATTAGAAGTGGGAACATTTGCAAATGATTTCACACTGTTTCGTGCCTTCAGCAGCTCCTCAGATATGAACATACTCTACATCCATATGCAGAAAGATTGTACAAAATTTTTGGAGGAAGAGGGTGTTGATGAGTGGCAAATAACACGTACATTGCACAAGTGCCAGACAATGACCATCTCAAACAAGACAGAATCAAGCTATTGTTCCTTGATGTTCAATGGCATTATTATTCCTGACTTCCCTACCAACATCCTCGGGGCTTATCATTGACCAGAAGTTGAATTGGGCCAGCTGTTTCATCAGTTGCTGACACTCTTAATTCAAAACAGAATTTAATTATTTCAATAGGAAAATTGCAAAGATGTGGAGAAAGAGCAAAGTGTAGGACAAATTGAATAATTCAACTAAACTGTCAATGCAGACACAATAGGCCAAATGTTACCTGCGATGAGTCGATTCAGCCAATATCATTTGCCATTCCATTTGCTTTGGAACAAATATAACTTAATAACAACTTCAATCAAATGTAGTTATATAGTTTCCCCTAATGTAATTTAAAGAAAACCTACAAAAGCTTGGTTAAAAATACAGCCAGACAGGCAGAGGTATTTTGGGATGGAATTATAAAGCTTAGACAAGAGCAGGTAAAGGTACAGCAACCAGTGGTGATCCCAAATGGGTGCTCATAGGGACAATATTAGATTTGTTGAATTAAAAGAGGTTGCAGTAATGGGGAGTGACCAGGCTATGAAGTGATTTGAAAACAAAAATAGGTATTTTAACAATTGCGTGGCATTGCTTAACCAAAATCTAAATATAGATCAGTAATGTCAGGTAAGTCATCCGTCAATTTGAAAAGTAAAAGGACAAGAGAGGTGTTGGTGAGGTAAAGCTCGATGCCAGAGTGCATGCAGAAACGGATATCATATTTAGCAGGTACTGTTGTGAGGCAGTATGCACCTGCTCTGTAATTTCAGATTCAAGCTAAATTTATTGAGAACAACAACAACCACATCATTTTAACAATCATTGTCAGGACTCCTCTGCATAATTTTCTTATGTTAAACACGGTCAGATGCAGTAGTTAAAGAAAGAAATAATTCCCAAGTCAGTTTGGTTTTAATTACCTTCAAAAAGACCTCCAGATCAATGACATCACGTCGCAGTGCTTCACCTAGGTAGAAAATGGTGTCCTCAATGGCATTCTCCTCAGCATAAAGATTAAGGATCTGTTTGTAGAGGGGAGCTGTTGGTATCACCACCTCATCAATGTCGTTATTTTCAGACTGGCTTTCCATTTTCTCCAGTGCAATGCTCAGCTCATCATCCTTTTTCCTCAGTACTTCAATATTCTTCTCTACATCAGCCTAGGAACGTGACAGTTTTGAGTCACTGAAACCTCAAACGGTATAAACAGTTACAGCAATCAGACTTTTATAAAATATTGCAGAGTTGACATGATAAAAACCAGGAATATAACTGAATCCAGGTGGCAATTTACAAGACTGATTTCAAAAATATGTGAATATAAGTCAGAACTGCGCTTGGACACTGTTCATGTTAGTCCAACTGAAAAAAAAACTTAAGACCATGTATGTCGAATGAAGAAAAGGTCATCAGACTGCCTTACACCTCTGGAAAAGGAATGAAAAGGGAAAGAAATTTGCTGGTCTCTGTCGCCAAGATATTTTGCTGGTGCCAGCATCAGCAAATATGTATGCAAATTAGCTGAGATAATTGATATATGCTAAATTGTAGGTCATATTGCAGCCATTAAGTATTGTACATGCTAAATCCAAGATCTATGTGGCGTCTCTGTTCAAAGGAGAAGGTTCATCATTCACATTCACTGATAAAACCCAAATATTGAACTGGGCTATGTTTTACTGTGCTAGTGTGAGACCTACCATGTTAAATTACTGGTTTGGAAAAACAGTAATCCTCTTCTGGACTCACCATTTCTTGGTCCAAGTTACTGACCATCATCTCCAGCTTCTGATGGCCTTTTTTCAAGTCTTCTTCTGTTCGTTTAAGTGCATCAAGTTCAGCCTGAGCACGATCCATTTCTTCTTTCATCCTCCAGCGCAGTTTATCACTAACTGCAGAGATCAATGATGCACGAATCATGTCTTCAGTGATGGTTCCATCTCTGGCAGGACCTGTAACAACGACATGTGGTTCCAAATACCATAGTTCCTTGAATAATTTTCAGATGCTATCTATAAAAACAGACATTACTGCAAACTTAAGGATTCTGGGTAATCTTAGATGGAGGATGGGAAAATGTTGTGGCTGTAGAAGCTATTCCTTTTTTGAGGTATTATCAGTGTTGGAGCTGATTTCCTCATATTCTAGAATCCCAAATTACGGTTTTATAAGCCATTGCATTATTTTGGAACTTTGGGGGAAAAAGGATCAAAACAACAGCACTTGAAAAAGGAGAGACACAAAGGCAGTGATCACATGGGAAGTGAATCAAACAGAAATAAACCTGCACTACTGTCTGACCCAGCAAAGAATTTGCACAGCTGACTGTTCTGTTTGATTTCAAGTATCTCTGGACATCAGAGCTTGTTCTAAGAAAAATTAACAAACAGACACATTCACAGCTGACCTCGGAAAAACCTATGTGGGAGAACTGACAACACGGGGCAACTAAGTGGCTTTTTAAAGTGCAATCTTATTGTTTTTATAAATCTACAATCGTGAGTAGAGTGGGTTTTATTGAGATCTGTCTCTTGATTAAACTTCAAAACCATATAAAATAGGTACTAAGTTAGCCTGGAGCAGTTTTTTTTTAAAAGAGCATAGTCATAGAAATGTACAGCATGGAAACAGACCCTTCGGGTCCAACCCATCCATGCCAACCAGATATCCCAACCCAATCTAGTCCCACCTGCCAGCACCCAGCCCATATCCCTCCAAACCCTTCCTATTCATATACCCATCCAAATGCCTCTTAAATGTTGCAATTGTACCAGCCTCCACCACTTCCTCTGGCAGCTCACTCTATACACTTACCACCCTCTGCTTGAAAAAGTTGCCCCTTAGGTCTCTTTTATATCTTTCCCTCTCACCCTAAGCCTATGCCCTCTAGTTCTGGATTCCTCAACCCAGGGAAAAGACTTTGCCTATTTACCCTATCCATGCCCCTCAATTTTGTAAACCTCTATAAGGTCACCCCTCAGCCTCTGACACTCTAGGGAACAGCACCAGCCTGTTCAGCCTCACTCTATAGCTCAAATCCTCTAACCCTAGCATCATCCTTGTAAATCTTTTCTGAACCCTTTCAAGTTTCACAACATCTTTCCGATAGGAAGGAGACCAGAACTGCTGCAATATTCCAACAGTGGCCTAACCAATGTCCTGTACAGTTGCAACATGACCTCCCAACTCCTGTACTCAATACTCTGACCAATAAAGGAAAGCATACCAAACACCTTCCTCACTATCCTATCTATCTGCGACTCCACTTTCAAGGAGCTATGAACCTGGACTCCAAGGTCTCTTTGTTCAGCAACACTTCCTAGGACTTGTCATTAAGTTTATAAGTCCTGCTAAGATTTGCTTTCCCAAAATGCAGCACCTTGCATTTATCTGAATTAAACCCCATCTCGTCAAGATCCTGTTGTAATTGGAGGAAACCCTCTTTGCTGTCCACTACACATCCAATTTTGGTGTCATCTGCAAACTTACTAACTGTACCTCTTATGCTCATATTCAAATCATTTATGTAAATGACAAAAAGTAGAGGACCCAGTGCCGATCCTTGTGACACTCCACTTGTCACAGGTCTCCAGTTTGAAAAACAACCCTCCACCACCACCCTCTGTCTTCTACCTTTGAGCCAGTTCTGTATCCAAATGGCTAGTTCTCCCTGTGTTCCGTGAGATCTAACCTTGCTAATCAGTGTCCCATGGGGAACCTTGTCGAATGCCTTACTGAAGTCCATATAGATCACATCTACCACGCTGCCTTCATCAATCCTCTTTGTTACTTGTTCAAAAAACTCAATCAAGTTTGAGAGACATGATTTCCCATGCATAAAGCCATGTTGACTATCCCTAATCAGTCCTTGCCTTTGCAAAGAGAGAAAGTGAGGGCTGCAGATGCTGGAGATCAGAGCTGAAAATGTGTTGCTGGACAAGCGCAGCAGGTCAGGCAGCATCCAAGGAACAGGAGAATCGACGTTTCGGGCATAAGCCCTTCTTGCAAAAACATGTACATCCAGTCCCTCAGGATTCCCTCCAACAACTTGCCCACCATCGACATCAGGCTCACTGGTCTTTAGTTCCCTGGCTTGTCCTTACCGCCCTTCTTAAACAGTGGCATCACGTTTGCAAACCTCCAGTCTTCCAGCACCTCACCTGTGACTATCGATGATACAAATATCTCAGCAAGAGCAGTAAGACAGTGTTATTTTCTGGATCCGCGGAATGTTAAGGAGCAAAGATGGCCTTGAGTAGAGCGATGTGCTCTTCTTGTAGGATGTGGGAGGTAGGGAGTTTCCATGTTACTGACTATTTCTGCAGGAAGTGCATTTGGTTATGAATCCTATCGGATCGCATGGATCAGTTGGAGTGGCAATTAGAGGCAATGAGTAATTTACAGGAGCTGGGAGTGCAATGGATAGTAGTTGCAGAAAGGGAGATAAACTTAAGATACAGTTTCAGGTAGATGGGTTACCTCCAGGAAAGGTAGGAGGGTGAGGCAGGTCGTGCAAAATCTCTTGCGGCTATCCTCATCTCAAACAATATACTACTTTGGGAAATGTAGGGAGTGATGGTTTCTCAGGGGAATGTAGCCATGGTTTCTGGTACCGAAACTAGCTCTAAATGTAATGAAGGGTCTGTCAGGTTCCAAGCGATGGATTGGGATAGGGGACTCTCTTGTCGGAGGCAGAGACAGACAGACATTTCTGCAGCCAACGAGACATAAGAAAAGTGTGTGTTCTCCCTGGTGCCAGGATCAAGGTTATCTCTGAGAGGGTGTAGAATATTCTCAAAGGGGAATGGGTCCAGGAGGACATTATACACATTGAAACTATTGACATAGGACAAGGAAACGATGAGATTCTGCAGAGAGAATATAGGGAGTTGGACAGGAATTTAAAACCGAGATCCTCGAGGGTAGTCATATCAGGAGGAGGAGGTGGTGTAGGAGGTGGAGGATGAGGTGGTGTGTGCGCGCGCACGCAAGAGAGGAGGGTAGTGGCATGTTTGGTTAGGAATAACATTATGACTACTTAGGGAGAATATTCCTGAGGATAGTCAGGGAAATTTGGTGGAACCGAGATATAGACAAAAGATTATCACCTTATTGGGATTGTACTATAGACCCATGCCAATAGTCAGTGGGAAATTGAGAAACAAATTTGTAAGGAGATGTCAGTCATCTGTAAGAATAATAGGGTGGTTATAGCAGAAGATTTTAACTTTACAAACACAGACTGGGACTGCCAGTATTAAGGGCTTAGATGGAGAGGGATTTGTAAAGTGCGTACAAGAAAATTTTCTGATTCAATATGTGGATGTACCTACTAGAGAAGGTGCAAAACCTGACCTGCGCTTGGGAAATAAGGCAGGGTAGGTAACTGAGGTGTTAATGGGGGCACACTTTAAGGCCAGTGACCGTAATTCTAATAGTTTTAAAATAATGATGGAAAAGGATAGACCGGGTTTAAAATTTAAAGTTATAAATTGGAGTAAGGCCAACTTTATAAATGGTTTTAGACAAAAACTTTCAAATGTTGATTGGAGCAGATGTTTGCAGGAAAAGGGACAGCTGGAAAATGGGAAGTCTTCAAACATGAAATAACGAGAGTCCAGAGACAGTATGCTCTTGTTTGGATGAAGGGCAAGGCTGATAAGGGTAGGGAATGCTGGATGACTGGAGAGTTGGGTTTTGGTCAAGAAAAAGGAGGAAGCGTATGTCAGATAGAGAGAGCAGAGATCGAGTGAAACCCTAGAACAGTATAAAGGCAGTAGGCATATACTTAAAGAGGAAATTCAGAAGGGCAAAAAGGGAACATGAGATAACTTTGGCAAATTGGGTTAAAGAGAATCCAAAGGAATTCTACAAATACATTAAGGACACAAGACAGAATAGGGCCCCTTAAAGATCAACAAGACTGCCTGTGTGTGGAACCACAGGAGATGGGGAGAGATACTAAATGAATATTTTGCATCAGTGTTTACTGTGGAGAAGGACATGGAAGATATAGAAGATGGGAAAATAAATAGCGACATCTTGAAAAATGTCCATATTAGAGGTGGTGGTGCTGGACAGCTTAAGATGCACAAAGATGGATAAATCCCCAGAACTTGATCAAGCGTACCCTGAATTCTGTGGGAAACTAGGGAAGAGACTGCTGGGCCCCTTGCTGAGATATCTGTATCAATGATAGCCACAGGTGAGGGGCCAGAAGATTGACTAAGGAAAAGCCAGGGAGCGAAAGATCAGTGAGCCTGACATTGGTGGTGGGCAAGTTATTGGAGGGAATCCTGAGAGACAGGATTGACATGTAGTTGGAAAGACAAGGACTGATTAGGGATAGTCAACATGACTATGTACTTGGGAAATCGTGTCTCATTAACGTGATTAAATTTTTTTTTTGAAGTAACAGAGGATTGATGAGGGCAGATGGACCTCAGTAAGTCATTCAAAAGGTTCCTCGTGGTAGACTTGTCAGCAAGATTAGATCAGCTGGAATACAGGGAGAACCAGTGATTTGGATACAAAACTGGCTTGAAGGTAGAAAACAGAGGGTGGTTGTTCAGACTAGAGGCCAGTGACCAGTGTGCCACAAAGCTTGATGCTCGGTCCAGTGCTTTTTATCATTTATATAAATATTTTGGATGTGAACATAAAGTGGTATGGTTAATAAGTTTGCAGATGACACGAGAATTGGAGGTATAGTGGACAGCGAGGGAAGTTGCATCAGAGTACAACAGGATCTTGATCAGATGGGCCCATGGGCCGAGGAGTGGCAGATGGAGTTCGATTTAGATAAACATGAGGTGCTGCATTTTGGAAAGGCAAATTAGGGCAGGAATTATATACTTAATGGTAAGAACCTCAGGAGCGTTGCTCAACAAAGAGACCTTGGAGTGTAGGTTCATGCTTCTTGAAAGTAGAATCGCAGGTAGATAGGATAGTGAAGGTTGTGTTTGGTGTGCTTGCCTTTATTGGTCAATGCATTGAGTATAGGAGTTGAGAGATCATGTTGCAGCTGTACAGGACATTTGTTAGGTGACTTTTGGAATACCGCAAGCAATTTTGGTCTCCCTGATATCAGAAGGACGTTGTGAAGCTTGAAAGGGTTCAGAAAAGATTTACAAGCATGTTGCCAAGCTTGAAGGGTTTGAGCTACAGGGAAAGGCTAAATAGGCTGGGGCTATTTTCTCTGGAGAATTAGAGGCTGAGGGGTGACCTTATAAAAACCATGAGGGGCATGGATAGGATAAATAGATATTTTCCCTGAGGTGGGGAGAGACAATAGTCCAGAACTAGACGGCATAGGTTTAAGGTGAGAGGGGAAAGGTTTAAAAAGGACCTCAGGGTCAACTTTTCCATGCAGAGGGTGGTGTGTACAATTGCAACATTTAAAAGGCACCTGGATGGGTATATGAATAGGAAGGGTTTAGAGGGATACGGGCCAAATACTGGCAAATGGGACTTGATTTAGAGTCAGAGATGTACAGCATGGAAACAGACCCTTCGGTCCAACTTATCCATGCTGACCAGATACCCCAACCAATCTAGTCCCACCTGCCAGCACCTGGCCCATATCCCTCCAAACCCTTCCTATTAATTTATTTAGAATATCTGGTTGGCATGGATGAGGGTCTGTTTTCATGCTGTACATATCAACGATTCTGTGACTCTATTGTCTGTTAGAATCTGCTCCAATTCTCAAATGATCATTTGGACACCTTTTCCCTGGTCATTTCAAGAGTGAAGAGACAGGTAGATATAAAGCTCATTATTTATTCCAAATTACATTCATTTTCAATAACCACTTCATAGAAGCAAAGAATCAAACATTTTAAGGCAGGGACTCTACAAAAAGCAATGCAGTCACTTTGAAAGACCACCTGCTGTTAAAAACAGCACAGCGCAGGAACTTACAACTTGGACAAATATCAATACACAGGAAAATACACATTGACCAGGTTCAAGTTACAGGATAAAAATTAAAATTAAATTTAATAATAAAATTCACACTTCTCACCTTATGACTGAGGCAAGGTCATTGATAAAGCAGCTGAAGGTGGTTTGGCTGAGGACACTACCCCAAAGGAACATGTGCAGAAACGTCCTGGAGCTGAAATGACTGACCTCTAACCACCAAAATCAATTTTTCCTAGTCAGGTATGACTGCAATCAGTGGAGAGCTCCTCTGCCGCTCAGATTTTCATTGACCCCAGTTTGGCTGGGCTCATTGATGCCACTCTGTCAAATGCAGCTTTGCACACCAAGGGCTGTTATTCACACCACACCTCCTGAATTCAGTTCTTTTGTCTATTTTTGAACGGAGGCTGTAATGAGGTCTAGAGCTGAGTGGCCATGGCAGAACCCAAACTGGCCATCAATAAGCAGGCTAATGCTAAGCAAATGCTGGTAAATAGCATTGTTAATAACCCCTTCTACCACTTAGAGTCATAGCCATAGAGATGTAAAGCACAGAAACAGACCCTTTGGTCCAACTTGTCCATGCCAACCAGATATCCCAACCTAATCTAGTCTTATTTGCCAGCACTTGGCCCAGATTCCTCTAAACCCTTCCTATTCATATACCCATCCAGATGTCTTTTAAATAATGTAATTTACCAGCCTCCACCATATTCTCTGCCAGCTCATTCCATACACACACCACCCTCTGCATGAAAACATTGCCCCTTAGGTGTCTTTTATATCTTTCCCCTCTCACCTAAATCTACGCCCTCTAGCTCTGGACTCCCCCACCTCAAGGAAAAGAGCTTGTCTATTTGTCCTATCCAAGCCCCTCATGATTTTATAAACCTTTATAAGGTCACCTCCCCTCAGCCTCTGACACTCCAGGGAAAACAGCCCCAGCCTGAAGCCATGGGCGGCACTGTCTTGTCCTCCAAGTAGACCCAGTTGTGATCTATTACTATAAATTTACATTGTAAGATGTATTGGTGGAACTTTCTGACTCCAAATTTGACTGCTAAACCTTCCTAGTGTATCTGGGCATATTTACACTCCACATTAGCCAATGTCCTGAACGCATACACTACTGGGTATTTCTCTCTATTGGGCCTCCTATGAACCAATTCTACCCAGATGCCATATGGGGAGGCATCGCATGTCAATACGTGATCTCGCTTGGGATCATAGTGTGCCAACACCTTAGAACACGATAGCTGTTTCTTCACTTTTCTGAAAGCTACGGCTTGGCTATGAAAGCATTTCCAAGGCTGACCACTTTTTAAAAAAAAATTGATGCAAAAGGTGCCAGGATGGAGGCCAGGGCACCTTCGACTGCCCTTGCTTTATCTCCCAATGAGTGTAACCTGGTCTTGTCAGTTCTGTAGCCCAAGCAGGTCATTTGAGGTGCCTGGAACAAACGTTTTTCCCTATAGGTGTACACTGTCTGAGAGAAACATCTATGTCCAAATTCTCTAAGCGCTCCTTATTGGTCTTCCCTGTTATTAGTACATCATTGAGATAAATGACAACCTAGGATAGACAGTGTACAATGTTCTCAGTCATCACCTGAAAATTCGCAAACAACAGTCTCGTATACCACTACAAACCCTTATGGGTATTAATTATAGCGTACTTCTGGGAATCCTCACCTAATTGCAATCGTATGGCTCATGTCCAGCTTTCTGAAGGACAGCCTCCCAGCCAGCTTTGTGTATAAATCCTCATTGAGAGGGATTGAATATTTATCCAGCTGCAAAAGCAGTTTGTTTAAAATCCCTACAAAGGTGAACTGACTTATTGAGAATCCCAATAGGTACAACTGGTGCTGCCCATTCCATAAACTGGACTAGTTTGATGATTCCTTTGCTTTCCAACGTTCTAATTTCTGCCTCTACTTTTGCCCATAAGGCAAGTGGTAATGGGTGGGCCTTGCACTATTGTGGAATTGCTTCCTGGTCAACATGCAAAGTGACTGTGGCTGCTTTGATAGTCCCTAGACCTTCCTGAAAAACATCTGGTTATTTAATTTGGACTTCACTCAGACAGCCATTTTCTAAGTGAAAAATGTTGAGCTAATCTAGATTAAACTTTCTCAACTAATTTCACCCCATCAAGCTTGGGCCCATACCTTTTACTAAATTCAGTGGGAACTGAACCAGTTGCTTCTCGTAAGAGACCAGAAACAAAGTTGTACCCTTAATGTGTAACGGTTCCCTGGGACAGGTTTTAGGTCTAGCCAAGATCTTGTGCAAACTTAAGGGTTGGAGTACAGAGTGAATTTTGTTAAAGACTGGTTCTGTGATTACTGAAACAGCTACGCCAGTATTGAACTCAATCAGAACCAGGTGACCACTTCACCAGATGTTTATTTTGATTGGTTGTGATTTGGACATTGCTAAGCAATTTAATGTTCCAAACCAGCTGTAGGTCGACTTCCTAAGGTTTGCACTGTCCTGGATACAACTCTAGGAGTTCTCTTACTCAATTTAGGTCTGGTGGGATTGCTGACTCGAGACCACATACCAGCAGCAACTAAAATGGCTTGCCAGCTCAGATCCTCAAGAAAACATAACCCATTCAGCTGAGGCTTGACTTTGTTTTGGGGCTTTGCTGTGGACTGACCTAGAGTCAGTCTGTTCAGGACATGCCCTGAGTGACACTATGCAATTGCCTTTCCCCAAGCTCAACTGGACTGCTGAGGGTGTCCACTTCCATTGGAATACACTGCAACTCATTTGCTCCACTCACCGATGATCAAGAGTAGACTGACAGAACAGTAATTGGATGGGTTGGATTTATCCTGGTTACTGTGTATATAACATACTTGGGTAATTTTCTAAATTGTTGGGTCAATGTCAGTGTTGTGGCTGTACTGGAATAGCTTGGCTAGGTGTGCAGCAAATTCTAGAGCATGTCTTCAGTACTAGTGCCAGAATGTTGTCAGGGCTCATAGCCTTTGCAGAATCAAATACCTCCAGCTGTTTCATGATATGACATGGGAGTGAATTGAGTTGGATGAAGACTGCTGCAAATGCATCAGCCTCATCCCTTGCACTAGTGCTGGGCTCCCCAATCATTGAGGATGGGGTTATTTGTGAAGCCTCCTTTTCCAATGAGTTGTTTAACTGCTCTCCATCATTCATGACTGGATGCGGCAGGACGAGGTTTGATCCAGTGGTTGTGGGATCACTTAGCTCTATCACTTGTGGCTTGTGCTATTTAGCATGCGAGTAGCCCTGCCTTGTAAATCCATCATGCTTACAGCTCATTTTTAAGTATGCCTGGTGCTGCTCCTAACATGCTCTCTTGCACTCCTCATTGACTGAGGGTTGATCCTTGGGCTTAGAGGCAATGATAGAGTGGGGAAATATGGTGGGCCATGTGGTTGCAGATTATGGAGTACAATTCGGCTACTGATGGCCCACAGTGTCTCAGATGCCCAATATCAAGTGGCTAGATCTGATTTAAAGTCTTTCCCATATAGTAGGGTGATAGTGTCACATAACACAAGGGAGAGTATCCTCAATGTGAAGATGGGACTCCATCACTTCAAGAAAGTATGGTGTTCAGTTTCACCTATCCTATCATGGATGATGCATTTGGAGGCAGCAGATTGGCGAGGATGAGGACAAGTATGTTTTCCCCATATTTATTGTTTATTCCCCAATTTCCACAGACCCAGTCGAGCAGCTATGTTCTTTAGGACCCAACTAGCTTGGTCATTGGTGGTGCTGTGCCACTGTTGGTGATGGATATTAAAGTCACCCACCCAGAGTATATTCTGTGCCTTTGAAATAATCACTATTTCATCCACTTGGTGATCAAAGCAGAGGAATACTGATTCAGCAGCTGAGAGAGGACAGTACATGGTAATCAGCAGGTGGTTTCCTTGCCCATGTTTGATCTGATGCAGTGAGACTTTATGGGATCCAGATTCAAAATTGAGAAATCCCAGAACACTTCCCTCCTGAATGTCTACCAGCATGCCGCCACCTCAGATGGGTCTGTCCTACCTGTGAGACAGAATGTTCCTGGAAATGACAACCGAGTTTGGAACACTGTCTGCAAGAAATTATTTCAGGGGTATGAATGGGTTAGGCTGTGACTGTTTTTAAAAAAATCCATCACAAGATGTGGGCATCATTGGCTAGGCTTGACTAGTCCGAGACATCTCTCCATATTTTTGCATTAATTCCCAGATATTGATAAAGACGACATTGCAGGACTGACAGTTGTTTGTGCTGTTGTGTTTACCGGAGTTTTGATGCTTGTGGTCTGTTTGGTTTAACATATTTTTTTGCAGTTGATATGATTAACTGGTTCAATAGAGTGCTTCAGATGACAGTTAACAGTCAATCACATTGCTTGGGTTTGAAGTCACACGTACACAAGAACAGGTAAGGATGGCAATTTTTTGTTTCCTAAAGAACCAGCTGGATGTTTATAACGACCAACAATAGTTTCACTTGGCTTTTAATTTCAGATACCTTTGAATTCAAATTACACATCACCCCAGAGCAAGGATGGCAAAAGGAGGGTAGGAATAAGAACGTATTTCTAAAATTAGTTTTTAATATAAAAAGATCTTTCCATTACTATTTTCTATTTGAAAAAAAAACTCATACTAACAAATACACACACAATAAAAAGTAATTTAGACATGCTGGTTTTATAACCCAAGAAATCTCAATTTCTTAATACTAGAATGAGAGACAGGTTTTTCAATGCAGAACTGTTGCTGGTGGCTGACTGAAGTATCAAGTTGTTTTTAAAGAGTCAGCAAATTTAGAAGATTCCTCACTGTTAAACTTAATAAGGCTTGTCGTGCAAATCTGTTAGATGCCAGAGGTCAGCTAAGGTTTCTGTTCCTGATATAGCAGAGTGACATTAAGAAGTGCTCTCAATAGTCTCATGTTCAAATGCTGCACCATATAAATCAGTACATGTGGACTCGATCCCTAGTCTGTACCGAGATGGATGAGTTTCAGTCAGTGTACTAATTAGAATATTACAATAAGTCTTTGCACCTTGCACTCAGACGGTGATGAAGTTGTATCAAACAGGGTTCTTGCTCTTGATGACTTATGTTTATTGGAAAATACATACAAGGCCATCAAGCAGTGCACAGGAACACATTTTGCTGTGGTGCCTCAGTTTGGGCTCATGAATGTAAAATGCCCACTTGCCAAGATACTCAAAGATATTGTGCCAATGGACTCTCAATGAACGTGTTCAAGTGAGAAAGTTGGTGGAAAAACTGACACCTGACAACACGACTGTCTTGACTGCGTTCAGTGCCGGCACTTACCAAGGCAGAATGCAGACCCTTTCCTCTGCACAATGATCAACAGTACCAAGCCAACCTTTGCATGAGCATCTTTTTAAAAGAACTAAACCACGAACCAAAAACTAAGATTTAATCACATTTTTTGCTTAGTTATTACAATTATTTTCAAGTAACTAAAATGCAAAATGAATGGCTCCCTTACCGACAGCTGCAGCAGGTGACTGGCTGGGATATGGAGTATGTTGTGCAGTGCCTGTAGTTGGAGGATATGAGGTTGAATGCGGATAAGGATACACAGGAAAACCACTGGAAACAGGAAGGAGAAAGGAAAGTATGAAGTTATCATTGCACCATATAAAACTGACAAAAGACGACGACAGTACCAGTAAAGTGCACAAGCAACACACTGACTATCAAAAAAAATCCAAGATTTTGTTAGAAATTAGGAAACATAATAATAAAACATAGACTGTTTTTATTGCAGCTTCCAACTATATAATCAGAATGAGTATTTAGTAACCAGAAAATAACAGGCCCAGATTTCAGCTATTATAAATAAATTTATTTGATAAGCTGGTAATACCCACAAGTAATACCCACAAGTAATACCCACAGCACAAGTAATACCCACATCTCAAACTATTAATTTAATTGCAGCAGCTACAGAACCTGCCCGCAAAAAGCATCTGTGTACCATCAAAATTAAAATGCATCAATGCATTACAGTTGCAAATTCAGTCAAACTGCAAACTTGCCCTCCTCTCAAGTCTCAACTGTGGACATAATGCTTACATCTTGGTTCAGATGGTTTCCAACCAACCTGTTCAGAGGTGTTATTACATACTTCTGGAGCAGGTGGGTTTTGAACCAGGCCTCCTGACTCTGAGGTAGAGACACTAGAGCCCTCTGAGAGTTTCACAAAAGGGCCAGCAGGAAATAATTCCTCACTAAACCAAAACAATGATCGTCATAACCATGAGCAGCATATCTTGAAATTTGTTGCATTTTCATATATCTTTTAGAAACTACTCAATTAAACTTCTATACTTCAAGAAACATGTGTCACTTTTCAAGGGCATTGCTTCAGGTGAATGCAATTCTTGCCGGGCCAATCCTCATGCTTTTCAATTGTTTATTTTCATACTGTTTATTGACACCAACGATCCACTGATAATTTCTTAGTACACATACTCATCGCTAATTTATTGTGCAATAAAAAGCTGACTTTTAATAACTAAAACTATTTTAAAGCTTTTTAAAAATGTACTAAAAATAATTTTATTCAATTCTTTACATGTATTTGCTAGCTTTTAATCACTTTTAGAAATATGATTGACCCATTTTGCCTTTGAAGTAATTTTTATCTCTCCTTCCAGGCTATCATGGATAAAAAATGGACTGCTCTTTCCCCTCTTCCACCTCTGGACTTGGTGAGATTTCATATCTTTATCTTTCCAGTTCTATCAAAAAGGACGCTGACCTGAAACAGTAACTGTTTCCCTCTCCACAGATACTACCAAAGTTCAGTATACCAACTGTTTTCAGATTTAATTGGGCCTGAAGCTAAGCCTAAATGAGTTGTAATCATAACTTTTCCAGAGTCTGATTTACATAGTTCCCAATGTTACCTTATACAGCTATTCTATCAATCAACCTTCTGAAAAAATTACAAAAGTTCAGAACATTTAAGTGATACAAGTCTTAAGCAATAACCATTTTTAAAAATAATGACTAAGTACTTTCCTATGACATTACCAAATTCCCACCTTGATTAGAAATACAACTAGGTCAGCCATAGAAGCTGCTCGACTACAACAGCAGCTCGGTGGGTATTCTGCAACTCACCTCTGACGCCCCAAAGAGTCATTCTCACATACAAGACACACCAAAACTACATTAGAATATTCCCAGCTTACCTTGGTTAGGCATGGTTTACACACTAAATGATTAAGAAAAATACAGTAAAAATATTATTCAGGACAATACAATCAACATGACTGACATCTCATCTGCTAGCTGAAACATTTACTCCTTGCACAACCAGTGTCCCACAGCTTCACTGTATATCTTCACCAAGATGCATGACAGAAAATCATAAAGCCTTAGTCTGCACCTCTCAACAACATCATCTTGAAGGACAAGAGTTGCAACTATATGGAAGCTGCTTTACTCCAAGTTTCCCAATGTTGCACACACCAACTTTACTTTGATGTACATCTGTTTCTTTGTTCTCTCTGGGTCAAAATCGTGCAGCAGTCAACGTTAGTCTTGTTAAAGCACCTTCAGCACAGAAGATGCACAGGTAGTGGCAAGGATTAGGAGGAGTGATCACCATCAAGTTGGTGTGGAGCTGAAGCTCCGTCTTCATATAGGTTGTGGTAGTAACACCGTGCTCAAATGGTAACGATTTAGTGACTTGGAAACTGAGCATCCATGATGCACTGTGGGTCATCACAAGAGCAGAACTGTATTCAACCCTGTAACCTCATGACCATTACCATCAAGTTGAGAGATCAGCCCAGCTCAAGGGCATACCAGGAGACACACCCAGCATAGCTAAAAGTGAGGTATCAACATGGTGAAGCCACAACTTGGGACTACTTCCACGTTAAACAGCAGAAGCAGCATGCAATAGACAGTGTTTAAAAAAATCCCACCACTAACAAATCAAATCTAAGCTCTGCAAGTCCTACCATTTCAAGCTGTGGATTTTGGTGAAAGCAAGACAATTAATAGAAGGTAGGAAGTCTCACAAATATGGAGAAAGTGAGGACTGCAGATGCTGGAGATCAGAGTCAAGTGTGTGGTGCTGGAAAAACACAGCAGGTCAGGCAGCATCCAAGGAGCAGGAGAATCGATGTTTCGGGCATAAGCCCTTCATCAGGAGTGAGGCTCATGGGCTGTGGGCTGAGAGATAAATGGAGAGGGGGGATAGCTGAAAATATGATAGATAGATGAAGGTGAGGGAGAATGTGATAGGTCAGAGAGGAGGGTGAAGCGGATAAATGGGAAAGGTGATGGACAGGTCATGGAGGTGGTGCCGAGTTGGAGGCTTGTGACTGGGATAATGTAGGAGGAGGAGAAATGAGGAAACTTTTGAAATCCATTTGAATCTCATGTGGTTGCAGGGTCCCAAGACGGAATAAGAAGCATTCTTCCTCCAAGTGTCGGGTGGCAGGGTTTGGCAATGGAGGCGGCCCAGGACCTGCATGTCCTTGACGGAGTGGGAGGGGGAGTTGAAGCGTACAGCTACAGGGCGGTGGGGTTGGTTGATGCTGGTGTCCCAAAGATGTCCTCTGAAACGATCCACAAATAGGCATCCTGTCTCCCCAATGTAGAGGAGACAACATCGGGTGCAACGGATATAGATGACATTAATGGAGATACAGTTAAATTTCTGTACCACAAATGTCCCCATTTTCAATAATAGGGAAATTCAGATGTAAAAAACAAAGCTGAGGTATTTACATCCATCTTCTCCTGGAACTGTTACATAGGTGATTAACTTCAGGCTCCAACATCCTCAGCATCACAGATGCCAGTCTTCAACCAGTGTGATTCATTTCGTGTGATGCCAAGAAATGGCTGAGAGCACTGAATACTGTAAAGCCTATGGGATCTGACAGCATTCTGGCAAAAATGCTGAAGACCTGCGCTCCAGACCGCTGAACCCCTAGCGACTGCTATTCCAGAACACTTAAAACATCTACCCAACAATGTGGAAATTACCCAGGTGTATCTTGTACACAAAGTAGTAAAACAAACCTGATCAGCAAGTGTTGAAAAGGGGTCGTCAACAGTGCTATCAAGCAGCACTCCCAAACAAATACTGACTCAGTTTAGATTCTGCCACGGCAGTCTACTCCTGATCTCATTATAGCCCTGGTACATACATGGAAAAAACAGCTGAATTCCATGATGAGATGAGTGTGATTGACCTTCATATCAAGGCATTATTCAACTGAATATGATATCAAGATGCCCTACCAATGACAATGATAGGGATACTCCCCACTGGTGTGATTCACACACAAAAAAAATGAGGATATGGTTGTTGTTGGTCAATCATCCAATGACCTTCTCTCCATCATGGGATCAGAAGTAGGGATGTTCACCAATAATTGCACAATTTTCAGCGCAATTGATGACTCCTCAGATACTGAAGCAGTTTATGCTCAAATATAAGATCTGGACAATATCCAAGCTTGGGCTGAAAAAAATGGCAAGTAACATTCACACCACACAATTTGAGGCCTCGATCTATCTCCAATAAATGTCAATCTAACCACCAAGCCGTGACATTCAATGAATGATTTTTATTATCATGTGTATTTTATAGTGAGAAAAACAGTAAAATACAGTGAAAAGCTCTTCAAGCAGAAACTGTTTCCATAGAATCCCTGCAGTGTGGAAACAGTCCCTTCAGCCCACTAGTCCACAATGACCCTCCAAACAATAACCCACCCAGACCCATTCCCCTATTAACTCTACACTTACCCCTGACTAATGCACCTAACCTCCACATCCCTGGACACAATGGGCAATTTAACATGGCCAATTCACCTAGCCTGCATATGTTTGGACTGTGGGAGAAAACCAGAGCACCCAGAAACCCACGCAGACACAGGGAGAATGTCCAAACTCCACACAGTCACCCAAGGCTGGAACTGAACTCTGGTCCCTGGAGCTGTGAGTCAGCAGTGATAACCACTGAACCACCGTGCCACCCTTCCATTGTTACCACAAACCAGTACCATTTTGAATAGTGTTAAGAATAAGATAAAATAGAAAGAGATAGCTTTGAAAGAGTCCATCTGTCCTGAACCAGCTCATCAATTATCATCTCACCATCTACACTGGACTCAACCAAAGCCACCACACTTTAGGTGCCATTTTTCACTGCTGGGTCAATTCTCCACTGCCACCTGCATGGACCTGCCAATATTAGAGTCGCATTTCTTACCAACGGGCCCACCTCGATGGTGCTGTGATGCCCGTCTGTGAATGGAGCAGCCACCAATTCAGTTGCCAGGTCCCGTGCTCACCCTGCAAAAGTAGGGGCTCGTGCTGGGCCCACTCACCACGAGTTTATGCTGGGCTTATGGTGCTACCAGCACTAACTCCCACACTAATAACATCCTGGAGGTTACCAGTGACCAGAAACACAACTACATTATCCACATAGGCAGTGGCTACAACAGTATGCTAGGAATTCCAGAGCAAATACCAAATCTCCTGACTCCCCAGAGCTTGTCCATCATCTACAATACAAGTCTGAAGTTTGATGGAATACTCCCCACTTGCATGGATGGGTTCAGCTCTAATAGCACAAGCAGCTGACATCGAGGACAAGTTAGCCTGCTTGATTGGGACCACATTCACAAGCATCCACTCCCTCCACCACCCACGCTCAAAAAGAGCAGTGTGCACTATCGAGAAGATGCATTGCAGAAATTTACCAAAGATCTTTAGACCGCACCTGACAAACCCACATCCATATTCAATTAAAAGGACAAGGACACAGATATGTGGGAACACTACCAACAGCAATTTCCCCATCAAGCTGCTCAGCAGCCTGACTTGGAAATACGTCACACTACTTCAGTGTCACTAGGTCAAAATCCTGAAATTCCTTCCCTCAAAGCATTGTGAGTTAACCTACAGCACGTTAACTTCAGCAGCTCACCACTACCTTGTACTAACTCTTCTAGTGACGGACCACAAATCCTGGCATGCCAGCGAAGCCCATGTTCCAAGAGTGAATTAAAGGAAAAAATGTCACCATTCATGCTTGATAGTAGCAACATATATCATTGACGAGATGCACTCCAGTATCTCACCAAGACTCCTCCAAATGAACGTTTCAAATTCCCCCTTCAAGGGCAAGGACAGCAAATGAATGTAAACACTAGAATCTGCCAGAGTTGCCCTTGAAACCACAGACTATCCTAACTTGGAACTACATCACCGTTGCTAGAATTTCTTTGTAGCAGCATTGAGGGTGTCCCTATGCAGCCTATGGACTGCAAAGGTTCGTGAATGCAACTCATCACTACCATGTCCAGAAAAATTAGTGTTGAATATTAACTGCTGGTCTAGCCAGCAATGCCACGTCAAATAAAAAATTGAGTAGTAGCAGCAACCATGCAACTCCATCTTGGTGTTGGTCAGAGGATATAATATTTTAAATTTGTTTTCATTTATCCTGATTTCAAAACACAACATGCTGTTAAAATTTGCTCATATAATCAGGTTGAATTATTTGAGACACAAATACTGTTTGGGTTTTACACTGGTTTATTAATCATCTTGCCCAAAGCTTGGTGGACCAAGCATTCATTGGAGGATAGACTGCTTAATCCTTGATCCATCAGTGCGATGAATCTTTCATACCCACTCAATCAGGTAGAAGGGACTTCAGTTTACCAACTAACAATGTCATCGTCTGGAGTATGCTGCTGAAGAGTATCAGCCAGAATTAAGCGACCAAATATAGCATACAAATAAATATCTAAATAGCTTTTGAATGCAAATCTCTTTTGAAGCTCTTGCAAATATAAATCATACCCAGCATTGGTGTGGCCAGATGGATATGGTGTAACTCCAGCTGGCATTCCAGGCATATAAGAAGCTGAAACAAAGAAAAAGAAAAATCAGAACACATTAATACAGAACCTTTCAGAACACAGTCATGCTAAAACAGCACATAATAGTTTGCATATCTATGTCTTTCCAATGGTTACTTTGTAAAAATGGCACGTGCTTTACATTAAACATTTACCCAGTGTGTATAATTCACACCATGAAATTACGTCAAATTTGACCCAGTTATATAATCTACCCCATCTAATTACTAACATAGAATGGCTACAGTGCAGATGCTCTTTCAGCTTATGGCTATACCAGTTCACTGCAAGAGCTCCTCAGCTAATCCTACATCTCTGCCTTTTCCCAACAGCCTTGTAACAAATCTGATTCGAATGATTGGACAATAATTTATTTATTTTGGACCAGCATGAAATTCAATTTGAAACAACTTCCTTTCTTATATCCTTTTGCAGGTTTCCTTCACATTACATATTTCATTACAGGTCTCCATCAGAAAAAAATAATTCCTCAGGTACACTGTTTCATTCCTACTTACGTATAGGAAATGCTTAGTTTCTGCAAATATTTCTTTCTATGGATACTGAGCTACAAACATGCACATTACTCCATAGCACACAACATTACAAACACTTGTCTAGGTGCTATCAGAAATACAGGCAACTTATTTATCTTCAAATTAAATGCCTTTAAGCATTTCTGAGTACTGTTAAAGAACCAAAAACCTGTTCCAACCAAAAAAAACAATGTAACCATGGCTTACAGAAATCAATAAAAGCAGGTTCAACTGGACTATTATATTGATGCTGTGATTCCGTATTTAATTTTTGGGCGGCACAGTGGTTAGCACTGCTGCCTCACAGCGCCGGAGACCCGGGTTCAATTCCCGCCTCAGGCGACTGACTGTGTGGAGTTTGCACGTTCTCCCCGTGTCTGTGTGGGTTTCCTCCGGGTGCTCCGGTTTCCTCCCACAGTCCAAAGATGTGCAGGTCAGGTGAATTGGCCATGCTAAATTGCCCGTAGTGTTAGGTAAGGGGTAAATGTAGGGGTATGGGTGGGCTGCGCTTCGGCAGGTCGGTGTGGACTTGTTGTGCAGAAGGGCCTGTTTCCACACTATAATGTAATGTAATGTAATCTAATCTTAATTGTACTATTTCTTAATTTTAAAAGGCTCTCAGAAATATTAAAACTAAACTGAGAACTTTTCATGGATTAAGTATGTTGCCTCGAGTACAAATTACTATAGAAACTAAAACTAAAGAGCAGCTAATGAATTAATATTTTGATTGTGACAAACTACATCCACTTAGACTAATGGAGATAAATATATACTTCAAATTCAAACAATTACCAAATGAAAACCCACTTGGTTGCAGTTGGTTTCTCTACAATTTAAAAAAAATCTGAGTGGGACTAAGTGACTTTAATGAGACTAACTGTACTATCCTTTTATTCACACTGAAGTCACCAGAATTCAATGCACCAAAGATGCTGCTGATTGACAATCCTCACAGAACACTGCAGACAGCCATTTTGGAATTCTTTTCCTTTGCAATTGGTCAATGTAGTGGAAATTGGGCAGGCATTGCTTCTGGCTTGCACACCGAATTACAATCTCACTCTTAAGAAATCAGAGAACTGCACGTTGATACAAATGGACAAATATAATAAAACAAAACATTTTAATCTTCACCTAGCTGCGCCAGATCCAGAACCAAGAAGATATCCAAGGAAGGGACACTTATGAAACTAAATCATGCAAAGAGTAACTAGTATGGATTAAATATTTGTGAGGAGCAGCATTTGTTTAATACACTTGTTCGGATTTGTTTTTAATTAATTTATCAGGTTAAATGCCAGTTACATGGCAAGGACAGATTTATTACCTAGCCCTAATTTCTCTTGAAAAAAACTGATAATGAACTGTCTTCTTGAACTGCTACAGTCTACTTGCTGTAGCTACCACCACAGCACTTTCAGGTAAGGCGTTCCAGGATTTTGAGCCAGAGAAAATGAAGGGTTCAAGTCAGAATTGTGCGTAAGATCGTAAGGAACAGAAGTAGACCAAATGACCCCTTGAGACTATTCTGCCATTTAAATACAATCATGGATAACTTGCTGCCTCAATTTCACTTATCCACCTGCATCAAAGCATTTCTAATGTTGCCTTGAACATACATCCACAAGCCAAATATTTCCAAACATTTTTTGAAGAAACTTCTCAATTCAGTCTTAAATACTCAACCTCCGTGTCTTGATTCCAGACTTGCCCCCTCAGCGCACAGTAAGTCAAACCCTTCAGCACTTAAGTTTCAATTACACCTCTTCACATTCTTCTGATCAGACAGTATAGACCCAAATTACTCAGCTGCTCGTCACAGGGCACATGATGCAAGATGTGAGATTAACTTTTTTTTTAAATCAATTATTTTATTGGTCAGAATTTTGAATTTGAACTGGTGACATACAAGTTTTCTGTCTGTCTGAAGGAATGTAATGGTTAACTTGTATTTCTGTACCCATGGTGATTTACTTTAAAATGGAGTGAGAAAGAGCTCCCAGAGTGCAATGGGTTTTTGTTTACAATGGGAGAATTTTATGAACACATCAGGGAAACAGTTGCGCATTAGGCTCTAGTTTAGAATGGTAGGGATTGATTCTTTTCCACTGTTTAAGGGAAGATACCCATAGCTCGAAAAAGCAATTGCTCCTGAGAAAGGGAGAAGATAATTTAGAATTGTTAAAAATGATTTAGCTCAGTGCAAGAAGTTTAGTATAAGTTCAGACCAGAAGGATTTGGTTAAAACCCTGAAAGGGTTATTTGAGACTGAGAAAATTTAAGCTTAGTTATATGAAAAGTCCAAGAAGATGCTGGGATCTGAAGGTAAAGTTAAATTCAGACATATTGGAGTGATAGAGAAGAGAATTCTCTCTGGTGACTACTGAAAAGTGGTTATTTTTTTGGTTGATGGGATTATATTTTCAATTGCATATTTAGAAGCATTTATTTCAAAATCTTTAAACATGTACGTTGGAGTCAGTTGTGCCATACGAAAGCAGACCCTTCTGTCCAACTCGTCCATGCCAACCAGAGATCAGAAATTGATCTAGCCCCATACACCTGCATTTGACCCATATCCCTCTAAACCTTTCCTATTCATGTACCTATCCAGATGTTTTTTAAATGTTGAAATTGTACCAGCCTCCACTACTTCCTCTGGCAACTTATTACATACACGCCCACCATCCTCTCTGCAAAAAAGTTGCCCCTCAGGTCCCTTTAGTATTTTTCCCCTTACACCTTAAACATAGGTCCTCTAGTTTTGGGCTCACCTGCGACAAAAAGACCTGGCTATTCACCCTACACATGCCCTTTGATTATAAAAACTAAGGTCATCCCTCTGCCTTCAACACACCAGGGAAAACAATTCGTTTGGTTTATTATATTTTATCGCATTTTAATTTGTGTAATAAACTTGCTTTTATGTTAAATTCAAATCTGCAACATTGTGTACTTACATTTCAGTAAGAGATCATGAGGTAAAACCAAAAAAAAGTCAGATTTCAATCTGAAGTCCAATAATGTCAGCTGGTATCATAACAGACATTGCTGTCATTCGAAGAACAAATGTAGTGAAATTTCTACTTTCCACCTCCAAAGCAAGTATATCCTTCTTTCATTGTGAAGGCCAAAAACTGTGCACAGAACCCAAAGGTTCCAAAAAAAGTCCAAATAATTATAGCAAGACTCCCTTAGTCTATAGTCCAGTCCCCTTGTAATAACGATCAACATTCAATTACCCTTCTGAAATTTCAATCCCAAACGCCGCAGCCTAGTTATGGAACTGTAGTCTAGCTGTAAACTCACAATAAATATTGAGGAGAAAGGTCAGTAAAATGACTAAATAATCAAGGAATTGTTATCAATAGCCTACACAATTAACTGAATGTGTCTTTACTGATAATTCATTATCTATTACTCTGAATTATGCAATTTTCAAACATAATTATAAACATGCTGTAAAGAAATAAGCAACCTTTGCCCAGCCTTGATTTATCTTGTTATTCCTGTCCTGTTATGAAATGAATCTCATTCTTTCAATGAATTACTCTTTTAAACAAAACATATAAAAGGTGCCTATTTTGGACATGAGCCAGATCATATTACAGGAAAAGGCAAACAGAAAAATCGAGGGTACTGCTAATATGGCCAATGTGTTATCCAATCCAAAGTGTACTTTGATCTGAGGCCAGTTAAGAATTGACAGCAAGAGTCTACAGTTTATGTAACAGGCAGATTTCCTTCCCTAAAGCTCATTACAAAGCCAGATGGGAAATATAGAGCTGCAGAGCACAATGGGGACATCAAACAAAGAAGCTGACAGCAGAATCAGAGTGCAGGAGTTGCCTCATTTGAATATTACCCAGACTTAGGGAAATCAAATGCAGGTTCATAAGACCCATGCTGCCATTAACTGAACAATGCATCCAGATTTGGGGATCAAACATGCAATCCCCAAACTCAGTCAACTAGGACCTTCAACATTTAGCAACCATATAATTTGTGGCAAGCATGTTGTATAAACAGAAATGGTAAACCAAGAACTACAGTAAAACAGCAGCATCAAACAAATATTGCCTCGACAGGTTGGAACGCAGGCATAACTTTGGCCAAAACAACCAGGATGTGCGTAATCTTGACAACATGACGGAAGTCACAATCTCAACTTTCACTGAAGTAGGCAGTCGACACAGTCACTTTCACAGAAACAATCCCATCAGATTTTAACCAAAGTAGATCTTGCCACGAAGTGAGTACATTACGCAAACCCAAAGCAAAATCAAAAAAGGTTAAAAAAAATTTATTCCTGTCTTTTCACCTCATCTCACCTCAAAGGCAACATTATGTTGACTGAAGACTTGTTTAAAGAAAAAAATACATCTGCCACAGTTTCAAATCATGTGGGCCTGCTCTCTGAAATAATATGACCAACATACAATACTTGTATTCAGAAGTGTCCTCAAAGAAAACATCCTGAAGTCTTGAAAATGGAGCCAGCACTCAGACCAAATGTTACGAATGAACATACAGGTTAGGAATAGGCTACTCATTCTCTTCAGCCTGCTTCAGCTTTCAAGATGACCATGGCTGATCTGATTACTTCACTTACCTACCTACCCTAGGTAACCTTTTCATCCCTTGCTTAGCAACAATCTACCAACCTGAAAATATTTGAAGATTCCACTTTCACTGGCCTTCAAAGAGAATGCTTTGAAATTATTTACATATTTCCATAAATATGGAGAGCAATACTGTACACAGTTCTCTAGATGTGGTCTCAACAGTGTTCTGTATAACAAACGCATAACCTCTCTACTTGCATGTTCAATTTCCCTCAATAATTGATAAAAAATCTATTAGCTTTCCTAACTACTTGCTTTACCTTCATATAAACCCTTTACATTACTAGGTCACCCAGATTCCTGTGCAACTCGGAGCTTTGTAAACTCTCATCATTTTTATAACATGCTTGATTTTTATTCTTCCTGCCAAATTGAACAATTTCACATTTCTCCACATTATACTCCACATGCCAGATTTTTGCTCACTCAACTTATATCCCTTTGTAGCCTCTATGTCTTCTTCACAACTTACTTTCTGACCAATTTCTGTATCATTAGCAAATTTGGCAACCGTACCTTTTGCACCGAGAATACTGTATGCAGTTCTGGTCTCATCTAAGCAAAGATATTCTTGCCATAATAGGTAGTGCAACAAAGGTTCACCAGACTTGCTCTGGGATGGTGGACCGTACTATGAAGAAAGGTTGCGCAAACTGGGTCTGTAATCTCCAGAGCTTCAAGAAATGAACAGCAATCTCATTGAACTTAAAATTCTTAAAAGGGATAGATAGGGTAGATGGAGATAAGATGCTTCATCTGGCTGGGTAGACTAGAGCTCGGTGTTCAAGAACATTTCTGATGAAGGGCTTATGCCCAAAACATTGACTCTCCCGCTCCTTGGATACTGCCTGACCTGCTGAGCTTTTCTCTTGCCACACTCTGACTACAACTGGGGAGGGGGGGGGGGGAAGCACTATTTAAACCGAAGTAGGATGCCACTCAGATCCAAGATGGGGAGAAGGTTTTCAGAGGATTATGGACTTTAGCAATTCTCCACCACAGAGGGCTGCAGAAGTGCGGTCTTTGAGACAGAGATTGATAGAAAGGGACAGAATGTTTGAATGTTTCACACTGGAGCAAGGAATCTAAAATTGTGGGGAAATTTGATCATAAAACAAAATTTAAGGATTTGTATCTTAATGCACAAAATATTTGGAAAATAGATGAACTAATGGCACAATTCAAATTTAATGGATATGATCTTATAGCCATTATGGAAACACAGTCACAAGGGGGTCAAAATTGGGAACTCAACACTTGGACATTTGACCTTTTCTGAAAGACAGGAGAAATGGCAAAATTGGTGGAGTAGCACTGACAGTAAGAGATAAAATGAAGACATTTGAGGCTGAGATAATGTAGTCCGATTGGAGAGAGGTAAAAAAGAAACAGCAAGGGAAAGAAGATACCAGTAGCATACCAGAAGTTCAAGAGTGTCATCGGGTGGAGAGGTAAGTGTAATGGCCACCTTTAAGGAAAAGGTGCTGGAGCAGCTGAGAGGTGTGAAGATGGATAAATCACATGGATCAGATGGACTACACCCAAAGTTCTGAAGGAGCTAGCTGAGAAGATTGTAGAGGCATTGGTGATGATCTTTCAGGAATCACTTAATTCAAGGAGGGTGCCAGAGGACTGGAAAATGGCTAATTTAATGCCCTTGTTGAAGAAGGAAGGCAGGCAGAAGACATGACATGACACCTAAATCGTGGATAAGATTTTAGACTCAAAGTGTGATGCTGGAAAAGCACAGCAAACAGGCAGCATCTGAGGAGCGGGAGAATCGATGTTTTGAGCATAAGCTCTCCATCAGGAATTATTTTAGAGGCCATTATTAAGGTTGAGATTGCAAAGTATTTGGAAGTGCATGGTTAAATTGCTGAGACAGCACGGCTTTGTAAATGGGTGGTCATACCTGACAAGTCTGTTACAATTCTTTGAGGAGGTAATGAGCAAATTAAACAAAGGAGAACCAGTCGAAATGATCTATTTGGATTTCCATAAGGCCTTTGACAAGTGCTGCACAGGAGGCTGCTAAATAAGATAAGAGCTCATGTTACTGGGACAAAGTACTTTGGGATTGACTGACTGGCAAAAAGCAGAGTGGGGATAAAAGGGTCTTTTTCAGGAAGGCAGTGCAGTAACTAGTGGAGTTCGAGGTCATCCATGTTGGGACCACAACTATTCACATTATACATTCATGATATGGACGAAGGAACTGAGGGCGTTGTTGCTAAATTTGCAGATTACAAAATAAAAACCAAAAGAACTGCAGATGCTGTAAATCAGAAACAAAAACAGAAGTTTCAATGGGCGGCACGGTGGCTCAGTGGTTAGCACTGCTGCCTCACAGCACCAGGGTCCCAGGTTCAATTCCAGCCTTGGGCGACTGTGTGTGGAGTTTGCACAACCTCCCTGTGTCTGCGTGGGTTTCCTCTGGGTGCTCCGGTTTCCTCCCATAGTCCAAAGATGTGCAGGTCAGGTGAACTGGCCATGCTAAATTGCTCATAGTGTTAGGTGCATTAGTCAGAGAAAGATGAGTCTGGGTGGGTTGCTCTTTGGAGGGTCGGTATGGACTGGTTGGGCCGAAGGGCCTGTTTCCACACTGTAGGGAATCTAACATAATCTAATGTTGCTGTGGGTCGAGTGCCACACAGGGCTGATCATGTTAGGATAGCAAATCTCTTTTCCTATTTGGGACTTCAGACCCACAGAATTGCCCATAGAGTAAGGTGTCATAGAGTCAGAGTGAAATGGGTCTGGGTGGGCTACTCTTCGGAGGGTCGGTGTGGACTGGTTGGGCCGAAGGCCTACTTCCACACTGTAGGGGATCTAATCTAAAAAAAAGCTGCTGCAAAAGCTCAGCACATCTGGCAGCATCTGTGAAGAGAATCAAAGTTAAAAGTTTTAGGTCAGGTCACCCTTCCTCACACCCTTCTGAATGGATAAAGAAGTTGCAAAAGGATTAGAACATGGGAAAGTGTAAAGTTATGCACTTTGGTCGGAAGAAAAGAGGAAAAACTATTTTCTCAAGAGGAAAAGGTTTTGGAAATCGGAAGTACAAAGGGATTTGGACTCTTAAATGTTAAGATGCAGATTCAGTTGGCAGTTAGGAAGGCAAATACAACCTTAGCATCCATTTCAAGATGGATGGAGTACAAGAGCAGAGACGTACTATTGAGGTTGCTTAGGACTCTTGTCAGAACGCATTTGGAATACTGGGTGCAGTTTTGGGCCCTGTATCTAAGGAAAGATGTGCTTGCCTTGGAGAGGATCCACAGGAGGTTCACAGAATGATCCCTAGAATGAAGGACTTGTTATACGAGGAACAGTTGATGACTCCTGGTCTATATTCAAATGGAGTTGAGAAGGATGATGGGAGATCTCATTGAAACATACAGACAGAGGGGGGCCTGAAGAGTGTGGATGTGGAGGTGATGTTTCCATTAATAGGCCTCAAAGTGAAGGGATAACCCTTTAGAACTGAGAGGAGAAGGAATTTCTTCAGCCAGACTGTGGTGAACCTGTGAATGCATTGCCACAACTGGCTAGGGAGGCCATGTCATTGAGTGTATTTAAGACTTTAAGAACTTTAATAGGTTCTTGATTAGTAAAGGGATCAAGGATTACGGGAAGACAGCAAGAAAATAGAATTGACAAACATATTAGCCATGATTTAATGAGAACAGACTTGATGGGCTGAATGGCCTAACTCTGCTCCATATCTTAGGGAAAACTATACATCAACAAGTAATAAGAGCATGTAAACAGAATAGGGAAACATTGTGAATGACCTTGATCGTCATGGTGATAGGGTCAATCAAATTTGAATGGTAGCTACGACACTTCGTCTGGGATAGTTTCCTAGAACAATATGCCATAGAGCTAACCAGGAAGCAGGCTATCTTAGATCTGGTAATAGGTAATGAGGCTGATTTAAATGACTTCAGTTTAAAAGATTTCTTAGGAAGTAGTGATCAGAATATACCAGAATTTAATATTCAGTGTGAGAGAGAGAAACTATTTAACTTAAATAAAGGGAATTACAATGAGATGAGGATACAGTTAGCTAAAGTGAACTGGCTAGACAGTTTAGCAGGAATGACAGTAAGTAAACAATGGCAGACATTTATATTCCTCAGTAGTTTACCTTCAGAGTTTATTTTCACTGCCTTTAATTTTTTTTAGTCCTCCTTTGCTGAATTCTGATCTTTCCCAGTCTTCAGGACTTTTGTCTCTTTTATATGCTTATTCTTTGAACTTGATACTCTCCGTAACATCCTTGGTTAGCTATAGTTTCTCTCCCTCGTTGAATCTTTCCTCTTCATTGAGATATGTACCAAGGATGTTACGGAGAGTATCAAGTTCAAAGAATAAGCATATAAAAGAGACAAAAGTCCTGAAGACTGGGAAAGATCAGAATTCAGCAAAGGAGGACTAAAAAAAATTAAAGGCAGTGAAAATAAACTCTGAAGGTAAACTACTGAGGAATATAAAAAACTGACAGCAAGAGCTTCTTTAAATACATAAAAAGGAAAAGAGAGGTCAAAGTGAACAAATGCCCCTTTGAAGGTAAATAAGACACGGTCATGGGAAAGGAGGAAATGGCAGAGGTGTTAAACAGAGATCTTGCAACAGTTTTTACGGTGAAAGATACTCTGAACATCCCATCAATACTAAAGAGTACAGGAAGGAATTAAGTACTTCTCCAGTGTTGGTGATGGTATTATTAGGTAAACTAACGGGGCTAAATGCAGATACATTGCCTGGCCCTGACTGTTGCATCTTAGGATCCAAAAAGAGGTAGCTGCAGAGGTAGTGGATGCATTGGTAGTAATTTTTTAAAAATGCATGGATTCTGGAGAAGTACCAGGGGACTGGAAAGTTGCCAATGTGACAGCTCTATTCAAAAAGGAAGAGAGACAAACAAGAGTAACTATAGGCCAATTAGCCTAACATCAATTGTTGAAAAAATATTGGAATAAATTATTAAGGAAGCAATAGAAGAATATTTGAAATCCATAATCTAATCAAGTAGAGAAAACATAGCTTCATGAAAGGGAAATAGTGTCTAATTTATTAGTTTTGAAGAAGTATCAACCAGATTGGATAGAGAGAAACCAGTAGATATATTTGGGCTTTCAGAAGGCATTCGATAATATACCTCACAAAAAGTTACATCATACAAGAGCCCACGGTGTCGGAGGTAGTGTTTTGCATGGCTAGAGAACTGACTCATTGGAAGGAAACAGCAAGTGGGGATAAGGGGTTCTTTTTCTGGTTCGTGACCTGTGGTTCCACAGGGATCATGTTGGGACTGCAACAGTTTAAAATATATAAATTAGTGACTGAGAGGAAGGAAGTGAATGCAGTGTGGCCACATTTGCAGACGACAAAAACTGCTGGAAAGGCAGGTTGCAAGAGGGATATAAACAGTTTTCAGAGATATCGTTAGGTTAAGTGTGCAAAAAGTTGGTAAATAGAGCATAATGTGAGAAGACGTGAAGTTGTGCATTTTGGAAGGTAGAACAATTGAACACAGCATTGTTTAAATTGAGAAAAACTGCAGAAAGTTGCAGGGAAAAAGGGCCTTGGGGATTAATAGTAATGTGTTCATGAAAAATTATGCAGTAAAAAATTACTTTCTCAAACAAACATATTGTAAGTGAGAATTACATTGATCTAAACTTTATAGATAATCAAACAGTGAACTAACTGACACTTGGTGGAAACTGACTGCAGCTTAGACACAAGATTTTCCTTTCTCTTTTCTTGCCATTAGAAACCCAGACATTACACCTCTTGGCCTCTACCTCATCCTGGTAATGTGCTGCTGGCTAGTGGCAACACAGTAACACAGATGCAGAAAAAGTGGATCGAGTATCGGACCAGAAGTCCAGTATTACCACCATCTGGGGTCATAACACAGTAAGATTGAGGCATTTATTTCTTATGTTCACTGGCCATAACACTAAGCAAGCAGATTTTAAAATTTTTTCAGAATGTGGGAGAAGTCCAAACACATACCAACAGGAAACATAGCACAAAGTTGTGTAGAAGTAAAGTTTAATCATGAGCAATTTCACAAGGATTATCCAAAGTTAGGAAGAAATCTTGAGGAGTCAATGCAAACGGATATTGAACATACAAGGAAATTCCACCCCCTAATTCAGACTTACTAAAACTTCACTCATCTGCCTCCATGCATTCAGTTGATAATAAAAGATACATTGCAAATTGTTAGTCATCAGCAGATGGCAGCTCTGTAATAAAACAGAACTGAAGCGCTTAAAGGGCACTACATGTAATCTAAGACATTCAAATAGAGATAGTCTAATTGAACTATATAAAAAATGAGAGCTAGGTTTATTACATCCATAAAGTCAGATAAAGCTATGGCTATGTCCCTTTAATCAGGTTTCTGCCCGACACTGCACTAAACCCATTCTTATCAAAGCCATGAATGCCATCTGTGTAATTGTGACAAAAGCAAACTATCCTTCAGCAATCCTGACTGATCTGAAGCTTTTCAGACAGTTGACCAAATTATAGATTTCCTCCACCTCCCAAATCTGTTAATCAGCTGGGTGGGGTTGTACTCACCTGGTTCCATTGTATTTTAAATTCACTTGTGAAACGTGGGTGACAAAGGTTGGCCAGCATTTATTGTCCTTCTCTAGTTGCCCTTGAGAAGATGGTGGTGGTTAGATTGTCTCTCACCGGAGATAATCATTGCCTGGCATTTGAGTGGCACTTGACAGCCCAAGCTTGGATATTGAGATTTTGAACATGAATGGCTTCAGTATCTGCAAATGGCGCTGAACATTGTGCAATCATCAACAAACATCCCCACTGCTGACATTATGATGGAAAGGTTATTGGTGAAGCAAATGAAGATGGTTGTGCCTAAGACATCACCCTGAGGAACTTCTGCAGAGATGTTCTGGAGCTGAGATGACTGACCTTGAACAACCCCACAACAATCATCTTATTTGCCAGATATAACTCCAAACAATGGAGAATTTGCACCGTAATACCGATTGATTCGAGTTTTTCCAAGACTCCTTGATGCTACATTCAGTTGAATGCAGCCTTGTTGCCAAGGGTTGTAACCTCATCTCTGGAATTCAGCTCTTTTGCCCATGCTTGAAGCAAGGCTGTGGTGAGGTCAGGAGCTGAGTAGCCCTGGTGGAACCCAAAATGGGCAGTGAGCAAGTTATTGCTGACCATGTGCTGCTTGATAACACCGCAGATGACACCTTCCATCACTTTACTGATGATCGGGAATAGACTGATGAGGTGGCAATTGACTGGGTTGGATTTGCCCTGCATTTTATGTACAGGACACATTTGGGCAATTTTCTACATTGTTGAGTAGATGCCAGTGCTGTAACCATATAGGAAGAGGTTGGCTGAGGAGTGGCAAGTCTAGAGCATAAGCCTTCAGTACTACTGCCAGAATGCTGCTACTGCTCATGGCTTTTTAACATTATCCAATGCCTCTAACCATTTCTTGATATCATGTGGAATGAACTGAATTTACTGAAGACTGGAATGTGATGCTGGGGACCCTTGGAGGAGACTGATTATCCTCTGGGCAATTCTGGCTGAAGATTGTCATAAATGCATCAGTCTTATCTCTTGCACTGATACATTGGGCCCTTCCATCATTGAGATTGGGGATATTTGTGGAGCTACCTTATCAATGGGCTGTTTAACTGCCCACTACTGTTCAGTGTGGCAGGAGTGCAGAGTTTAGATCTGATTATTCATTGATGGGCTCGCTTAGCTCTATCACTGCCGTTACCAAGACACTATTTTTAGGTATACCTGCTGCTGCTCCTGGCATGCCCATTGAACCAAGGTTGGATCTTAATTCTAACCAAAGTTGGATCTTAATTCTAACCAAAGTATCAACTGCAAATGGCTTCCCTTCCCACTTCTGCACCATTAATGTTTGTGTCCTCCAAAGAAATATTCTTGGCTCCCTTGTAAATCTCATTTGCATGTTGCCTCTCAGCAACATTATTTGGAAACAGTTTTCACATACAGATTGGTGTCTTCAGCATTGTTCTCCCTCTCTGGATTCCTACACTGTTAAATTATCAAACTGGATCAGTAGAAATTTGCTCTAATTAAATATTGGGAAGATGTCCTTGAATCTAGTTACAAACTCTATTCCATAACCATCTCACCCCTCTCCCTTGCAACTTTGTCACAGACTACCTCAAGACGAGTTTCCAATCACATAAGACCATAAGTCATAGGAGTAGAAATTAGGCCATTCAGCCCATTGAATGGCAGAACAGACTCGAATATGGCTGATAGATTTTTCAACCCCATTTTCCCACTTTCTCCCTGTAATTTTTGATCCACTTGGCAATCAAGACCTTATCCATCTCTGTTTTAAATATACTCAATGAACTGGCCTCTCAGACTTCTGTGGCAATGAATTCCACAGATTCACCATACTCCGGGGAAAGAAGTTTCTCCTTATCTCTGTTCTAAAAGGTCTTTCCTTTACTCTAAGGTTTGTCTCTCTTGCCAATGGAAACATCTTCCCAATATCCACTTTGTCCAGGCTGTTCAGTATTCTGACAGTTTCAATCCCCCCCCCCACCATTTTCACTTTGCACGTAGTCACCTAAAGGTGTAGGTTTTTCTAAAACACACCACCATTTCCTTTCCTTACCATCCTGCTCGACAAAGCTCCCACTCTCAGATCTTCTCACTAGCTTCCACTCACCACCCCTCACCTGAACCCTCACTCACATCAAGTAAAGATCCAGAGCAAGAATTGGTGAGTAGGACACTCGATGAGTAGGGAGGGTCTAAAAGTGAAGCAGACAGTCAGAAGACAAGTGAGTTGTGACTGATAGCGAGTTAAGAAGGTAGGGGGAGGAAGTGGAGAGTCAGAGTTGTGGGAATTGTTGATTTAAATACAGAAAGCAACAGACAGGTAAAAGGTGAAAGTTAGTAGGAGTTAATAAGAGCATTTGGGCCAGTCTGTTCAAGGCAAAGGGTGGAGAGAGTTAAAAGTCAGAAACATAACACATCTGCTTTTCACATTTCTTATGGGAAACTGATTTTCATTTGGAATATTTTCATTTAGCATGCTATTTTTAAGAACACACAAGGGGATAGCTGTATTGTAATGCATTCCCATCCAGATTCCATATTGTACTCTCCTCAAATTTGAGATCATTCAAAACTCTGCTGCCTATCTCTTTACTTGCACCAAATCCTATACAGTCATTACCCCTCTGGTCACCGACCTACCCTGACTTCTGGTTAAACACTGTCTTAACTTAAAATTTTCACTCTTGTTTTCAGATCCCTCCTTGATCTTGTGCCTTTCTGATGTTTGTACTATCCTTCAGTCACACATCCCTCCAAGACCTCTGCACTGCTTTAATTCTCACCTCTTGAGAGTCCCTGATTTTAATTGTGCTGTGATTAGTGGCATAATTCCTAGCATCCTAGTTCAGATATTTTCTCTCTAAATTTCTTTCTCTTTTAATTTAAGAGATTCTTTCAAGCCCACCTCTTGAGGTTTTACTCATCTGTCTTAATATCTGCTTCCTGTAAAGTGCCTCGGGGGAATATCTTATTAGCTTATAGGCACTTTTCAGGTTCTTGTTCTTGTTGATGTAGCACGGAGTCATTATTGCAAGAGAGAGAACAATCAATCAAGGTTTCTCCTGTCCATAGATTCCACTGACTATGTTGCAAGTGGCATATTGAAGTCAGCTAAAGATGAATTAGATTTAGTTACAAATATCCCTGTGAAAGTCCCTGCTGTCAAATAGTCTAATATTTACTGTCTAGGCAATACAACAAGATTTTGACAGGGTTTTGAAAGATAACTGTAGAATAACAACCGATTATTTTTTGTGGGGGGGGGGGGGAAGAGGAAGCGAGGACTGTAGATGCTGGAGATCAGAGCTGAAAAATGTGTTGCTGGAAAAGCGCAGGTCAGGCAGCATCGAAGGTTTTTGAGGTCAGCAGATGCTGCAGATCAGTTTTTTGAGGACTGCAGATGCTGGAGATCATTCCTGAAGAAGGGCTTATGCCCAAAACGTCGATTCTCCTGCTCCTTGGATGCTACCTGACCTGCTGTGCTTTTCCAGCAACACATTTTTCAGCTATCAAGAGACAGTCTTAAGTACTCATGGCTTCAACTGAATAAAAGTTAAGGTCCCTGGTTTAATCACATTTTACTCAGTAAACAACTTACTGGTCGGAGGTCCTGTGGCTTGGTATTGTGAATACTGTGGAGTTGCAGCTGGTCTCGAAAAGACTGGAGGCTCCTCTCCAAACATGACTATCATCACCTGAATCAGCCCATACAGGTCAGAATGTGGCTAGAGGAAGGAAGAAAATGCACTGAAATAGTTTCATTAAGTTTCCATTTAAACATTTCACATTTCCACAATGGTACACAGTGTGAGCTATATTTCCATATCATTTGATTTATTATTGTCACGTACCTAGTTAGAGTGAAAAGGTTTGCTTCGCATGCAGTACAGGCAGATCATACCATATAAAATGCAACAAAGAGTAATTGAACAGAGCAAAGAATACAACGTTCCAGCTGCAGAGAAGAGCTCAACACCAAATTTAAAATTTGAGAGGTCCATTCAGAAGTCTAATAACAGTGGGAAATAAACTGTTCTTGAAACTGTCAGTAAGAGTGTTTCAGTTTTTACATCTTCTGCCTGGTGGAAGAAGTTGGAAGAGATTATAATTATGTTGGATGCCTTTCAGAGGCAGTGAGAAGTGTAGATGGAGTCATGGAAGGAAGGTTGGCCAATTTGCCTGATGGATTGAGGTGTGTTCACAACTCTCTCGTAAAAGGACCAGAGAATTGCACCCTGGATTTAGGTCAATTGTGACAGTTGAAAGGAATGCTAATAATAAGAACTGCTCATCAAGTGTAGAACATACCATAAAAGCAATGAAATTCAATTAGCAATTCAAAGGAGTTGAAAATAATCATGTTCAATGTCTTATATTGGTTTTAACCAATGAATAAATGCTTAAATATATAGTCACTACAGGGAGAAAAAGTTACCTGGCATTATTCTGGGACTGGGCACCACAATATTCAAGGTATCATATTGTAGCATGGAGATCAGAACCATATATTGAAACAAAAAGCATCATTTTCATAACTGATACAGACATAGCTTCCACACTTGCTCTTAAACAAGTCATAAGATTGCCAATAAAAATGCTAATTGGTTCCTCAAATGAGAATCAGGCAAAATTTCTGAGATCTTTTCTCCTTGATCCTCAGAATCCTGTGTTCTCAGCTGAAATGCAGCTCTGATTTCAGCCATATCACCAGGCCAGGTTCCTCTATTTCCAGATGTGAGAGCCAGCTACTTCTGCTTTGTAAACCATCGTAATCTCAGAGACTGACAATCTGATCTTTGGAGCCTGAGCATTTTAGAGGGCCTTCATATACTATGGATGCATTGAAATACAGCTGCACTATGGCAGAGCTGATACAGTATAGAGGTATGATTTAGTGAGTCATAAACAGGTCAGGTGGCACCTGCTTTCTCACTCTCTGGAAACATTGCCTTGGCTGTATTCAGCAGGCCATCCTGGTCTTGCTACTATCCAACATACTCACTCCATCCCAAAGCACATGACCTATCAGTATCTGCATATGAGCATTGACTGCCAATGCAATCTCTTCCCAACTTTACAGGTGCCAGTATTTGCATGGAACAAGGAAGAACATACCAGTGTCTTCTTTAAAACAGCACAATACTTACATGTTTCCACTCATGCAGGTAGGGGAGATAGATCTTCCCATTAGCATCAACATGTTTTCCTGTTTTAATCATCATGGTGCTTGTGGGTTTTACAAAGCAGATAGGAGGGTTGTAAGGATAACTGTCCAATAACCAGAGGCACACAGGAATGTTATACATATTGCCTGCAAAGACATGAAAGAAAAGATTGAAACAAAAGCAGAGTTATAAAATCACTTAAACAAATTTGTGGGGAAAGGGAATCAATCATTCCAAATACTCCCACATTTTGTAGTGAAAACCAATTAAATTAAAATCAAATCAAATTTCTTACCAATTTCAAGAACTGGCATGCTGCTGGGTCAGAACGGTGACAATAAGCCCATGGTCAGTGAAGACAGAGACCCTGAGCTTATTTATCTCCTTCGTTCACCTCCAACCCTCACCTCTAGGATGCATGCAGCTTTCCCCTTCAGTAATAAAGTTAGAGCCCATGAGTTTATTGGTGTTATCAAATTATATTTTGAAAGGAACTTTAATTTGTTAGACATGCTGCAGTTACCCAATCTCTCAGTCTTTTGATTGCTTTCTTTTCCCCAGACATTCCGAAACCCTCCCTTAAGAACACCTCTAACATAAAGCTTGCCCCTTTCATTACACATGCATCACTCACATATGCCCATCCACTTATCACCCCCAGAAGACCTTTTGCACTGCCAATCCTCTTCCAGAAGGACTCATATGATGCAAAATCCAACAAACTACTCTTTACACCCAATTTGACACTTGTTTTGTAGTCATTCAGTTCTTACCTCTGTAGCTGACCGGGATAGTCCCAGTGAGACTCATCAGCTCTTGAGATGAACCATTGTTAAACACTGAAATCAGACAGGGAAAACCAATCAGCAATTTAGGCACATTGAAAAAGATCAATGGAAAACTACGAATGATTCTGAAAGGGTTAAACTTCACCAACACCTTGTAGGTTAAATACGTCACCTAGTGTAGCATCTTAGAATATCATAGGATGTAATGAAAACTCAACAAATAGTTCAACACTCGGAGTAATGTAGAATTGTAGTTGGGTAAGGAGGTAGTGGTTATTTCAGAGCATTGAATAAATTCTTACTCTGTTAACACATCATGTAAGCACTGGGAGCTGCACTGCTATCCCTCTGGTCCAACAGTCACGAAAGCTCAATGCATGGATGCACTAATGTCAAAAGGTAATTTTGGAAGAGGAAGAAGATATCCTCAAGTAGCATAATTCCATTTCTCAGTCATAGCCTGCCACTTAAAGCATCTCTTATAAGCCCAGATGGAAGCCAAGCACAGGCAGTGGAAGGTGAAAACATCAGCATTCAGAGCTCTGTGCCTCTTCCAACAGCACCTGCAGCAGACTGCACAGATTGAGCACTAGACTATTTAGCCACCTCAAGACCCACAATTCCAGAGCAGAATAAAGTCTGCTTTGGTCTTATCAATCTTTTGACCCTCAGCAATTGACTCTTATTCTTTAAGTGGAGAAGTACAGCGGCACGGTGGCACAGTGGTTAGCACTGCTACCTCACAGCGCCGGAGACCCGGGTTCACTTCCCGCCTCAGGCGACTGACTGTGTGGAGTTTGCACGTTCTCCCCGTGTCTGCGTGGGTTTCCTCCGGGTGCTCCGGTTTCCTCCCACAGTCCAAAGATGTGCAGGGTCAGGTGAATTGGCCATGCTAAATTGCCCGTAGTGTTAGGTAAGGGGTAAATGTAGGGGTATGATTGGGTTTCGCTTCGGCGGGTCGGTGTGGACTTGTTGGGCCGAAGGGCCTGTTTCTACACTGTAATGTAATCTAATCTAATAATCAAGTATCTAGTTACTTGGCGAGTGACTAGTATTTATTATATTTCTAAGGTTCAATATATCATAATAACTGGTGGCAAGGGTAAGAAAATACTACCAGTTTTGGTCAGAGTCAGGAACAGAAGTGAGACTGCTAATGAGGCAGTAAGGGGACCCAGAAGTCAACAGCCTCAGCATTTGCAACAGTCCAGCAGGTTTGAGGTTCTTTCAGCTTGTCGAAATGAGGTGAGAGCTGCAGGATTTGTCAGTTAACTAACCATTGCACCTTGAAAAAGGAAATCGTTCAATAGAGGAGGACAGGCTGATCTGGTGGCAGTACGGGATAATGCCAGAGTGATTGACATTGTTCTTTTCAGCAAAGAGTAAGTGTCTAGTTGGCTATTCTGCCGAGACTCAGAACATCTGCTAGGGTTGAAGAGAACCTGCAATGGGAGGGTGAGGATCTAATCATTGTTATCCATTTAGTTAGCCAACAACATATGGAGGTCAAAGGAGGAGGTTCTGCACAGTCAGTTTAAGCAGCTCAGCACTTAATGCAGAACATCAAAACATCTGCATTATAAGCTGAGCCACGTGCACCCGGCACAGAAAAATCAGACGAGAGAGATGAATGCATGGCTCAGACTGGTGGGGGGTGGGTAGTACGGCTCTGGTCCTTCCGCCATTGAACAAGTCTGGGGAAAGTGGGATCTTAGTATTAGGATGATCTCCACCTGAAATGTGCGCTCATGTTTTTGTGGACCACATAGCTAGTGAAATAGGGAGGATTTTACATCAAATAGTGAGGAAAAGGGATTAAATTCAACAAGATTTGTAAATAAAGAGTAAAGTCAAGGCCAAAAAGAAAGGTATTTGTGCAGAAAATGATAAATGTATTGCGTCAGGAAGTGATAGCGGACAAATCCAAGAACCACCAACACAAGATTAGAAATTACAACAAGAGTAAAATAACAAATTAAAGGCTCTGTATCTGAATGTATGCAGCATTCCAAAAAAAAAGATGAACTGAGTGCGCAAACAGAAATAATTAAGTACAATCTGGTAGCAATTATAGAGATATGGCTGAAGAGGAACATAAATTGGGACCTGAACTTTGAAGGACACTTAGGAAAGGTGGGAAACTAGCAAATGCTGGAGAAGTGGCTCTGCTAATTAATGATGATATTAGCAACAAAAAGAGGCGGAAGTGACAAGTTCAGGAAATCAAATACTAAAGCAGTTTGGATAGAAATGATAAAGAGCCTGTACTCCAACAGCTTTCTTAATAAGAACCACACAGTAGGTGGAAGGAAGAAATAAGAGCTTTTCAGAAAGGCACAATTATATGGAAGATCTTAATCTACATGCAGACTGGAAAAGTCAGACGGACAAAAAGTAGTCTAAACATGCTCATTAAATGTTTTGCAGATAGATTGTCAGAACAACAGGGTATGGAGCTGACCAGAAAGCAGGCTGTCCTAGACCTGGTATTAGTCAGAGATGTAACAGACCCTTCGGTCCAACTCGTCCATGTTGACCAACTATCTTAAATTAACATAGTCTCATTTGTCAGCACTTATACAGACATTGAGATATGCAACACGGAAACAGACCCTTCGGTCCAACCCGTCCATGCCGACCAGATATCCCAACCCAATCTAGTCCCACCTGCCAGCACTGGGCCCATATCCCTCCAAACCCTTTGTATTCATATACCCATCCAGATGCCTTTTACATGTTGCAATTGTACCAGCCTCCACCACATCCTCTGGCAGCTCATTTCATACATGCACCACCCTCTGAGTGAAATTGTTGCTTCTTAGGTCTCATATCTTTTCCCTCTCACCCTAAACCTATGCCCTCTAGTTCTGGACTCTCCCACCCCAGGGAAAAGATTGTCTATTTATCCTATCCATGCCCCTCATGACTTTATAAACCTCCGACGCTCCAGGGAAAACAGCCCCAGCCTATTCAACCTCTCCCTCTAGCTCCAATCCTCCAACCCTGGCAACATCCTTAAAATTCTTTTCTGAAACCTTTCAAGTTTCACAACATCTTTCCAATAGGAATTGCACACAATATTCCAACAGTGGCCTAACTAATGTCCTGTACAGCCGCAACATGACCTCCCAATTCCGGTACTCAATACTCTGACCAATAAAGGAACGCATACCAAACGCCTTCTTCACTATCCTATCTACCTGCGACTCCACTTTCAAGGAGCTATGAACCTGCACGCCAAGGTCTCTTTGTTGTTACGACCTTACCATTAAGTGTTTAAGTCTTGCTCAGATTTGCTTTCCCAAAATACAACACCTCACATTGATCTAAATTAAACTCCATCTGCTACTTCTCAGCCCATTGACCCATCTGATCAAGATCCTGTTGTAATCTGAGGTAACCTTCTTCGCTGTCCACCACATCTCCAATTTTGGTATCATCTGCAAACTTACTAACTATACCTCCTATGTTCACATCCAAATCATTTGTATAAATGACGAAAAGCAGTGGACCTTGTACAGATCGTTGTGGCACTCAATTGGTCACAAGCTTCCAGTCTGAAAAGCAACCCTCTACAGCCACCCTCTGTCTTATACCTTTAAGCCAGTTCTGTATCCAAATGGATAGTTCTCCCTGTATTCCATGAGATCTAACCTTGCTAACCAGTCTCCCATGGGGAACCTTGTCAAACACATTACTTAAGTCCATATGGATCACGTCTACTGCTCTGCCCTCAGCAGTCCTCTTTGTTACTTCTTCAAAAATCTCAATCAAGTTGTGAGACATGATTTCCCACGTATGAAGCCATGCTGACTATCCCCAATCAGTCCTTGCCTTTCCAAATACATGTACATCTGTCTCTCAGGATTCCCTCCAACAACTTGCCCACCACTGACATCAGGCTCACTGGTCTATAGTTCCCTGGCTTGTACTTCCCACTTTTCTTAAACAGTGGCACCACGTTAGCCAACCTCCACTCTTCCAGCACCTCACTTGTGACTATCAATGATACAAATATCTCAGCAAGAGGCCCAGCAATCACTTCCCTAGCTTCCCACAGAATTCTAGGGTACACTTGATGAGGTCCTGGGGATTTATCTACTTTTATGTGTTTCACGACATCCAGCACTTCCTCCTCTGTAATATGGACATTTTTCAAGATGTCACCATCTATTTCCCTACATTCTATATCTCCCATATCCTTTTCCACAGTAAATACTGATGCAAAATACTTGTTTAGTATCTCCCCCATCTCCTACAGCTCCACACAAAGGCCGCCTTGCTGATCTTTGAGGGGTGCAATTCTCTCCCTAATTACCCTTTTGGCCTTAATGTATTTGTAAAACCCCTTTTTATTCTCCTTAATTCTATTTGCCAAAAGGTATCTCATGCACCCTTTTTTCCCCTCCTGATTTCCCTCTTATGTATACTCCTACCGCCTTTATGACAGACTAAGGATTCACTTAATCTGTCCTGTCTATACCTGACATATGCTTCCTTCTTTTTCTTAACCAAACCATCAATTTCTTTAGTCATCCAACATTCCCTATACCTACCTGCCTTTCCTTTCACCCTAACAGGAATATACTATCACTGGACTCTCGTTATCTAATTTCTGAAGGCTTCCCATTTTCCAACCTTCCCTTTACCTGCAAACATCTGCTCTCAATCAGCTTTTGAGAGTTCTTGCTTAATATCATCAAAATTAGCCTTTCTCCAATTTAGAACTTCAACTTTTAGATCTGGCATATCCTTTTCTATTACTATTTTAAAACTAATAGAATAATGGTCGCCAGCCCCAAAGTGAGACCTCAGTCATCTGCCCTGCCTTATTTCCTAAGAGTAGTTCCCTAGCTTCCCACAGAGTTCCAGGGTACACCTGAACAAGTCCTGCCGAATTATCCATTTTTATGCATTTTAAGACATACAGTACCATCTCCTCTGCAATATGGAGATTTTTCAAGAAGTCACCATCTATTTCCCCACATTCATATCTTCCATGTCTTTCTCCACAGTAAACAGATGATTGCAATCAATAGGATTTACTATTAATCTCATCATGATGGTACCCCTAGGTAGAAGGCACCATAACAAGACAGAATTTTACACAATAGGGAATGGGTCTGAGACGATGGTTAAAAATTTAACAAAGAGGAATTATACAGGACATGAAAACACAGCTGACTAAATTGATTTGACAAATTGGATTGAAGGATAAGTTATTAAAAGTACTGGGCAGACATTTAATGGGATATTTCAGAATACCTAAATGAGATACATTTCAACAAGTAAGAAAAATTCCAACAAACAGACTCACTGTTTGTGGTTAACTATGGCTATTAAAGGCAGCATCAAACCGCAGGGAAAAAAAACACATAATTGGGCAAAGATAGATGACATGTCAGAAGATAAGGAAAAATATTAGTATGAGTGAAAGCTAACCAGAAATGTTAAGCTAATTAGAGTTTCTCCGAATATTTAACAAACGAAAGTTAACACAGTGATTACTGGCCCTATAAAAAATGAGACTGAAGAATTAATAATCAAAAATAAGGAAATGACATATGAACTGAAAAGCTATTTTGCCTTCGTCTTCACTACGACCGATATTCCCCTCCAAACCATTAGCATAAATGACGAAAAGCAGTGGAACCAGCACCGACTCTTGTGGCACAATGCTCCTTACAGGTCTCCAGTCTGAAAAGCAACCCCCCACCACCACCCTCTGTCTTCTACCTTTGAGCCAGTTCTGTATCCAAATGGCGAGTTCTCCCTGTATTCCACATGAGGATACAGAAACAGCAACAAATGAAGTAGTACTGACTAAATTTTCAGAGCCGTAGGCTGTCTAGGTCCTGATGGACATTATCCTAGACTCTTTAAACAATTGGCTCGTGAGATAGTGATGCACTAGTTTTAATTTTCAAAATTTAAATAAAACTAAAATTTCCAAATGTCTATTCGGGGACAATCCTATTGGACTGGAGGTTAGCAAACCCAACACATATGCTCAAAAAGATGACAGACCAATATAGGGAAAATGTTAGAAACAATTATTAAAGAAATTATACAGGGCACTGGTTAGACTGTAACTGTAATGTACAGAGTTTCTGGTCACCTTATTTAAGGAAGCATGTAAACACATTGGAGGCAGTTTGGAGAATATTTAGACTAATATTTGGATTGAGGGAGTTGACTTATGAGAAAAGACAAGCTAGGTTTGCATGTGAAGTTTAGAAAAGCAGAGATGATCAGTGAAACATATAACATGCTGAGGGGTTTTGAGAGGATGCAAAAATCTAAAACAGGGAATCACTGTTTAAAAATTAACCATTACCTATTTCAAGTGGAGATTAAGTGAATATTTTCTCCAAAAACCATAAATCTTTTAAACACTTTTCCTAAAAAGATTGGATGAAGTAGAGTCCTTGAATATTTTTAAAGCAGACTGGGAGAGATTCTCATCAAGCAAGGGGTTAAAAGTTTATCGGGGTAAATCAGGGAATGCGGATTTGAGGTTACTAGCAAATCAGCCATGATTTTACTAAGTGATGCAGCAAGTTGATGGGCTGAATGGCCTACTTCTGCCCTCATTCACGTTTGCATGCAGAATTTCGTTAGATTGATGCCCAGGAACACCAGTTTTGCTTTTGGTCCCCGTTACTCTGACCAGCAAAGGAAGCTACACTGGAAGCAGAACAATTTTCAAAAACATTGGATAATGCAATGACAGACACACAATGTACATATGATCAGTCACCTTGGTCAGCTGCTACACCAAAACATTTTAGCACTAGCTTGGGAGGATCTTTCAATAATTGGCACCTCTATGGACTGGTAAATAATGCTTGTTTATGGAATATGGGTATCACTGGCAAGGCCAGTATTTATTGCCCATCCTTAATTATCTTTTACTCAATGGTTTGCTGGGCCTTTCAGAGGACAGTTAAGAATCAGACCACTGTTGTTTATGGTCCTTACTGGGTAAAGATGGCAAATTACTCACCATTGAGACATCTGTGAAGCAGATAGAGTTTTACAACCAATTAGTAGTTTTACAGTCACCAATTCTGATACCAGCTTTCTATTCTTGATGTATTTATCAATACACCCTCGTTGCCATGGTGCAATTTGAATCCATCTCTGGACCAGTATTTCAGGCCTCCGGGTTTCTAACTCAGTAAGATAAGCACTGAAGTATATCCCCGAAATATAAGCAGTAGCACTGACACTAAACAGAATACTGACAGAGAGCAAACATGCACATGGGGCGAATATCAACGCAACATTAACAATATATCCCAGCGCATCACTAACACAATTGGTGAATTGTATAAAACCAGGCCATTCGAGCCGGCTGTTATCTAATATGTGGATGTATTGTTCTGAAATTTGAATAGGTCCAACTAGGAAAAGTGTTTCTTCCCTCTGAGCACTGATTTACTTTTTAAAAAGACCTATTGGCTGAAATTTTCCAAGCATCCATGGCACCAAGAGACCTCACACAAAGCAGACTGTTTATCAGAAAGTTACCCTTTAGCCAATGAAATGGTATGGGAGAGATTACTCTATTCGGTTATTTGACAAAGTAACAAAGAAGATTGATGCAGCTAGTGTTGGTCCTGTTATATATATGAACATTCAAAAGGTGCTTTACAAAGTACCACATAATAGGCTTGGCAGTTTTAACAGAAGCCTTTGGATTAAATGGACAATGGTTCCAGAAACACTCAAGGACAGAAAGCAGATAGTAGTAACTGTGATGATACAATGACTGTAAGGTATATTTTGTTCTTTTTCTTAAACGAAGACAGGTTGAGACAGAGCAACCAAGCAGTCTGTTCCAAGCCAATAAAGTAAACAGCTTATGAGGCCTTGGGTTTTTTTATAAAAGAACAAAAATGTTGGAATAGAAGCAGTATGAATGTGTGCAGTAGGGTTCCCACAGGATCAGAGATTTTGTTTAGATTTCAGTAGTTATTGGGGCTTGAAGTCGGGTGTGGAAATGTTACATCTCTCTTGACGAAAGCAGAAAGCTGGAGCTCTTTCTGCTGCCAGAATCACATGGGAGATGGAAATGTGTTGCCCGAAACGTCGATTCTCCTGTTCCCTAGATGCTGCCTGACCTGCTGCGCTTTTCCAGCAACACATTTCCATCTCTGATCTCCAGCATCTGCAGACCTCACTTTCTCCTCAAAGAATCACATGGGAGACAATCTATTTTATTGAATGTGTCTACGCCAAGGGTGTGTTCATAGAATGTTACTAGATTGTAACAGCTGCTGTTTAGTAGTTAAATAAACTATTATCCTGTTAAGTTTTTCAAGAGAGTTAGATCAATTCTTCTCTTTTGTTTATGAACTGGGTTTAAGAACAAGTGTGTTTTGCGACCAATTGAATTACAAATCACATCCTATTTGCACAAACAGTCCTCTCAGCACTGAACAAGTACCCAATTCCCCAAATTTCACGTTCTCAAACTTGTATTTAAATCATCTTCTCTATAACTGCATTGCATACTGCAAAAGCTATACACGTTCCAAATCCCACATCACCTTCGGCAGTCTTCATTCCTGACCCTGCTCTATTGCATATTCACCTAAGCTCACCCTATTATTGGTAGCTGTCAATTCAGCTATCTGGGCCCCACAATAAGAATTCCTTCTGTAAATCACTCCCTAAGTATATCTAATCAAGACTGTAGTTACCTCTCATAAGCTCTCTTGACATTTTTATCAATTACAGCTCTGCCTAGCATATTGGAGCGCCTTGGGACATTTTTCAATGCAAGGTCTGCATAAGGATTGGTAGCTCGGTTGGCAGTTGCTGTAGTTGTGAGTTAATTCATCAAACTGGGAATTGTAGACGTTTCAAGATGTCTAGATGACATCTTCAGTGCTATGGAGCCTCCTGTGAAGTGTTGCTCAACTGTGTCTTCTCGAATTTATTCAGTTCTGTTCCTGCTGGTTCCAGTTGGTCGGCATATTGGGTCGAGGTCTATGCGCTTGTTGATGGAGTCCGTGGATGAGTGCCATGCTTCTAGAAATTCTCTGGCTGTCCTGTTTAGCTTGTCCTATGATTGTTGTGTTGATCCAGTAGAATTTGTGATCTTTGTCATCTGTGTGTATGGCTACTATGGACAGCTGGTCGCAATATTTCGTGGCTAGTTGGTGTTCATGGATGCGGATTGCTAATTGTCTGGCTGTTTGTCCTACAGAGTGTTTTGAATAGTCTTTGCATGGCATCGTGTAAATTACCTTGGTCTTGCACATGATGAGTATAGGTCTTTTGTTCTGGCTGAGCGTGGCTGCTGGCTGAGCGTGGCTGTCAGTTTATGGCTGTCATGAATCCGAGTGGTCAGAGAAGTCTAGTTGTTAGTTTCGAGATGGCGTTCATCCATGGACTTAGACCTAGACCCAATATACTGAGCACTACAACGAACAACTGGAAGCAGCAGGAACGGAGCTAAATAAATTCCATAAGCCAGTATAGCAGCGCTTCACAGGAGGCACCAAAGCACCGAGGTTTCATCTGGACAGGGGATGAAACATCTGTAATTCAACTTTCCAGCTCAGCGAACATATCCACAATTATGACATTTCTCTGTCTTGAGAGAACATAAATGCTGCTACTTCACATTGCAGAACCTCTCTTTCCCAATCACACTTCATTGGCTAAAGAGATTGAGACATCTTGAGGCACTATAAAAACACAAGATTAAAGTGGTGCTGGAAAAGCATAGCAGGTCAGGCAGCATCCGAGGAGCAGGAAACTACAAGTCTGAGGGATTTTGGAGTACATTGTAGTGTGTCTACCACGGAGATCGGAGGCACAGGTTCAAATTCCACCTGCTTTAGAAGTGGGTCATAACATCCCTGAACAGGTTGGTTAGAAAATATTGAAGCGTACAAATCTTTGCTTACAACCACGAATCTGAGGCAACATTCTTCTGCAGCTGAAGAGCTCCATACCATAGGGGCACAGCATGCCAAGGGGACAGATGGATGATTAACCACAACTCAAGCCTTTGTAATGAATACACCTGAAAGTGTAGCAAATTTATGCTAGCATCTTACTAGGTTGGTGAAGAAGGCATTGTCACTTATGTAGTGACCAACTTTTATTGATTTCCATATTTCATCATTTAAAGTGCTGACACCTGGTTTGGGCTACAATTCCCCAGGCTCTAGCTGCTCCTGGTACCCTTGCCTAAGTATCAGCTCATACTGGCTATTTGATAATGTGGCATCAGTATTAAACACAACTGAGCCAAAACACAGTGGTTGGCCTCCAAGTACAAGATTTCTGTTGCTAACCCAGGGTAAAGGCTAGATGGATTTTAAAAATATCACAATACCAAACCTGGCTTCTTCCTCTTATTCATTGATTACTGCCATAATCAAGCAATTCATCACAGGAGTCAAAATGCCTGTTCAAGGTAACTATACACATTGGTTGTTGCATTGACTACAGTCAGACTAGTCTGAAAACATGTTCTGGAAACCAAGCAGACTTTGGCTACATGAATTGGAGGCTGCCTGAGAATACCAGGTGTAAAACACTTTTGAAGGGCTCATGTGGCATAATGGATGTGCCCTGACTTTTTGGCCAGCAGCCCAGATTCAAGTCCTGCTTGCTTCAGAGGTGTGTTTATATCTCTCGATAGGCAGATTCAAAACATGTACTGGCTATTTGTATAAATTTAAATATCACTCACCAAATGCATCCAATGCAGGCTTGAGGTCTTTGTAGGTAGAGGTAACATTCAGAATTTCCCTCACTGTCAGATCCCTGTATTTATACTTTAAAGAAAAGCAGTTTAATCCTAAGCAGTTTCCACAAAATCACACTGCCCCCTCAAAACGCTCACTTCCCAACACATTCTGACTGATTCAATCTCTCTCCACCCAATTACCCTCTTCCCTTTCACATCTCTCATTCCCCAATTCTCCCTCCCACGTTTCCTCTCTTCCCATTCCTTGTACTAGCGCAATTTCACATCACATATTGCTGTCAAACATACACTCATTTTTGCTCCCATCTCCTGTTTCCTCCCTCACCATCATCCATGCAACAGTTACCCTATTCCATTGCTGAGTTCCCTCACCCACCTTCCCTGCGCCACCACCTCACACGACCAGTCTCATGGCCCCATCATGTGCCATTCTCTATTGCCCTGTGTAAGGTTCACTTTCAATCCCTGTGCCAGGTTCTTATCAAGCCATACCCACCTCAATCCCCTCCCACACGCTTCCCCATCTGAATCCCTCTCTCACTCACTCTCCCTCAATTCACTACCCCTATAACCTTACATACCTCTCTCCCTCCCATCCACCCAACTCATACCCCTCCCATTCCCACCCTCTCCCAACTCCCAATCCTCCCTGTAATTATCTCTTCTCTACCTTTGATACCATTTTCTTCAGCATTCCTTCAGGTACCGCCATTGTTTCAGCCTCTCCCCTCCCTTGCTCACTGTTTACTCTTCTCTGCTTCTAATCGACATCAACTTCCCCCTTCCGCCTGGCCTCAGCTGGACCGGAAACCATTCAGCATCAGTCTGGGCATGCGCACACCGCTCAATTGGTTCCGGAAACCAGGATCAGTGGGCGGGGCCTTGCCCGTGAGCGGGGCGGTGCCATGGGAGGGGCCTTGGCTGTGGTCGGTGCAATGTGTCGGAGACACCAGAGATGAGCTCATTGCAGCGGACGGGCTGAGATGATGGATGAGGGGTCAATTGTTAGGTCATAGTAGTGGACGGAGCTGTGACTATGGGCGGGGTTATGGTTGCGGGCGGGGCCAATGCATCAGGCGGGACTATGGTAGTGAGCGGCCCTGATTCTCCCTCTCACTGAAACACTAATTTGGAGATGCTGGTGTTGGACTGGGATGAACAAAGTTAAAAATCACGCAACACCAGCTTATAGTCCAACAGGTTTATTTGGAAGCACTAGCTTTATAACACTGCACCATGTTGTATTCTCCACCTCCTTCACAGCTTATAAACATATCAGTGCGCAACCTGTTGGCTGGAGGATTCAAAACTGAGCCCTTCCTTTTCGGATCTACACCTTTCGAAATGAGTCAATTTGGTCCTGAAATTAATGTTGGGGGTGTCTATCTCAACCAGTCTCCATGCAAAACTTGCCCTGCTCCAACGACCTTCTGAACACATTTATATTAAACCGCAGACCGTTTCAGGTCGAAGGAAAAATCGAACTAACGGTGAAAGGCTAACCCCACCTTAGCGAGATGATTCCAACGAGTTTCTGGATTCATGTCGTGGGTGCTTGTCCCAGCTTTCAAAAACTCCCCACCGATCCTCGCGGGGAGTGGACGTCATTGATTGGCCAGTATTTGTTGCCGAACCCTAGTTGCCCTTGACTTTGAAATTGCAACATGATCTGTTCCGTCATATATCGAATTATAATGACAAGCGCAATTAATGAATTAGTAATCTATAGCTGTAAATTCATAATCCCACAAAGCATCAGGGTGATTTTAAATTCAGAGAACCAAGTCAATCTGAAATATTTTTTTAAATCGGTAGTAGTGCCTATCAAATTATTAGTCATAGAAATCCCTCTGATTCACATATTATATCGATATAGTCTGTATATAGTTATCATTAGCATATTTACGCTATATCGGGCACTTTAACATTTCTATTTTTGTCTGGCGATACCAGAGAGGTTTAATAGGTTCATCTATTTTCACTTTACCTGACTGGCAGTGTCTGTTCAACCAATTTTTATGTTACATTAATTCCCTAGATTCCCTACAGTGCGGAAACAGGTCCTTCGGCCCAACACGTCCAGAAGAGTAACCCACCCAGACCTACTTCCTTCTGACTAACGCAATGGGCAATTTACCATGGTCAATTCCCCGAACCTGCACTTCTTTGGACTGTGGGAGGAAACCGGAGCCTTCAGAGGAAACCCACGCAGACACGGGGAGAATGTGCAAACTCCGCACAGTCGCCCCGAGGCTGGAATCAAACCTGAGTCCACTGGTGCTGTGAGGCTGCAGTGCTCACCACTGAGCCACCATGCTGCCCATTGGTTCACTGAATTTAAAATCACCCTGATTCTTTGTGGGATTATGAATTTACAGCTATAGATTACTAATTCGTTAACTGCACTTGTCATTATGCACCGCATTGATTTTCAGTATTTACACAGTCCAGCCTCGGCGAAGCCAGGGTAGGAATTCTACACCATCTTGATATCATAGAGTCACAGAATTGTATCAGCTTCACATCCACAGTAATAATTATCATTAAAGATACTGTATTTGCTATGCAATTAGTTCATGCATGACCTATGTTTTCTGACTCCCTCAAATATTCTCTTTTGTTGAGAAAATAATTGCTGATGTGGATGGTGGTCACAGTATGTAGTGAAGTCTTCAACTATCAGTCAATTAATCTCTTCCTGGTGTATAACTAAACTGTATATTTTACGGAATCTGAAAATATTTCTCCACCTTTTGTGATTAAATGTAATACTTTAATTTAAAAATGCAAGTAAATGTAACACGTCAGAAACAAGTAGATATTTTCATTTTATAAATAATAACATTGCAAGATAATACATTTATTTCAAACATTGTTTGAATATCATCACAGTCTGAGAAATTAATATTTCCTACAACTATATTATTAAAACAAAATGCATTATGAAGTATTATAAATCTTGGTTATAAAATTATACTGTTGTTTTCACTTATTACGGTTCTTGGAAGTCACTGTGGCTGAGAGAGGTGGGTGGTTCTACTCTGTTCTCTTCTATAGCTTCAGCTGTGGCATTACATATCAGTGACTTGCAATTTGAAACTGCAGAGATCTATCTGGATCACTCCGCTACACTTTGAGAGCCAGCAATATACATGACATACAACTGTGGGATGGAAATTTTCATGCATTTACACTTCATCTTCATTATAAAATTAGTGAATGACTGTGTTAATTGATAATTGCATTGGTCTGGATATTTTTGATTCATGAAGATACCACAAAGAGCCACGGTTTGCACATACCAGTTATTCCGTGTAGTGTGATAGCACTGTTCGTAATGAATGGTGATCAGAATGCTCTGAGAACTTCTTTCCATAGAACTTCCTTTTTTTAAAATTTAACATACACCTGAACAGGCAGTGCTACTACAAAGCCAAGCTAATACATTTATGTTGAGCTAGTTGGAAGACAGCAGTGGTTATATACAGAACATGACTACATATAAATCAAGGTGTGCAGCTGCCAGTGACAGGACTTGGGTGTTCTGGATAGAAATAGGGTAATGTTAAATGCTGGAAGTTGATTGCAGGTTCCTCAGCTTTGCCAGCTGTCACTTACAATTGTTCCAATCAGCAGCTTAAATTTTTAGCTGCTGAAGTAAGCTTTGAAGGGTTGCTGCACTGCTCCGCAGCTTTGCTTCCTCATCCTCAGATAGCATTGGTGTAGTTACATTCACCACTCCAGCCATGGTCAGTATGCATGGTAAGCTGAGGAATACTTCAGCACTGATTTCATACCTGTCCTGTAGGAAAAACATAAATTGGGTTAGTTCTCACAGAATCAGAGCACAGCTAGGCTAAACGATGATAGAAAGGAAACTATCTTTTTCTCTTCTATTCACGTATTCTTACTCAATACTCCTACATTTTAAAACTAGGTCAGCCTGAAACCATTCACCAGTCTCGAGGAGATATTGGTTTCAAACAACTTCAACTACAGAAGCAGAATACATTAAGTTAGCTGTTGCACCATTGACTCGTTTGTTCTGCAGGATAAATTTGCTTACATTGAAACCTGGAATGAGATTCACCCGATTGATGTTCTCATACATTAGCTCACTTAGTCCAGGATTTGACTGCTTCTTGAATATCTTTGACTTTACCATATTATTTGGTGCAATGTTCCAAGCATCAAATGAAAACATACTTTCTAATAATGAAACATGGGAACAGCCATTTAACACCTCCAGACTATTCCACCAGTGAACATTTAGATTAAGTCAGGATAGATATATTTATCTATCTCGATTCCATAACACTTATTACCCTTGGGTAACAAAATATCTATCAATCCCAAATGAATTTAATTTTTAAATTTGGCTGAATTAAGGGAATAGCTCCAAATTTACATACCAATGACAAAGTTTTTCCTGTTATCAACATTCAACAGCCTAACATTAATTTTAAGTTGCAGCTCCTTGTTTTGGATTTATCCATTCTACAGGAAACAGTATAATTCTATTTATCTAGTATCACACCATTCTCTTCCATACTCAACCAGTCTAGGCAAACCATCCACATCATTCAACTTACTTAGCCTTGAAACTATTCAGATGAATCTGTATTTAGCCCCTAGCAAGGACAACATACCCTTGTTAGGAGAGTGAGGGCAATGAGCTTCCTGAAGTGTCTGCAGCTTTAGTGTTCTTGAGCCAAAATTCAGTTTATTCTTCTAATGAACAAGAATTGGCTTCAACCCTAATTTTGGATGACCCCCATCTCAAGCCTGTTGCTAAACAAAATTTCTAGATTATATAGCTAGACATGTTATAATTATTCCTTATACCTCATTCCTTTCACATTGTCACTGGTTCTCCGAACCCCTTCCAACAAATTTGGGGCATGTATATTTCATGTGACTTGATGAGCAACAAGCCTTCGTATTGTTACCACTCCATTGTCCTTGTTTTATTTGCCAACATTCAATAATTTTAATTATTTCTCAACATGGTTCACTATTTTCAATGAGTAGACAATCATTAATTCAAGTTCTTTCTATCTGTTCTGGGTATTTTTCACTTGGCATGTTACACTTTACATTTCTAAACATTATGATTAAGCAGAAGTTTTGCAGATCTAGTCAGAGGAAAGGATTTAACTTCAGTGATAGTGCACATCATCAACACTCATAGGTTCATTGATTCATTGATGAAAAAGCCACCCAAGGGCACCTAAACTATAACAAAACACCGACACATAATCAATCTATTAAGAAGATAAAATTACATTCAAACATTTTCTTTTCATAATAAATGCAACCAATGTTCAAAACAGTCCATCAGCCAGCTCAAGCATTACTTTTGCACATTGCTTGGTTGCTCTCCTAGCCTCCTGGATGTGCACATAGACCACAGCAGGAAGTCAGAACCATCTTGACTAAGGAAATGCTGCAGTCATCCAGACACATTGTCATTTCACTGTGGGCCTGGAAATTAATGGAAACTCACCTTCATTAGGGTGGAGACGGAATGTGAACGTCCCAGATTTCTCAGGATCGTCTCAGTTATATCAGCCACAGATAGACCAACTGACCATGACCTCTGACCTTTCTCCTTTAACCCTTTAAAAACCCTGAAATAATAAACAAAAACGAATCTGAATCTACAAACACAGGTGAATTGCTTTTGACAGTCTTCTTCCAAACTGTTCAAAAGGCTAATTTCCAGACTAGTCTAAGTACCACAAAACCTCACAGGACATTTATGCTGGTAAAACTGAACTATGCAAACTAGAAGGTTCAAGTCTTAGATGGTTAGTTTTTGCTGAGCTCTCTGATTCAGCCAATGCTGCAGTCCAAGCACAAGTCTGCTTCAGTTTTCTCAATTACAACAATGATTACACTTTAAAGCCACAGTATGACTGTGAAGTGCTGAGACATCTTAAAAGGCATAAAAGACACCTTATAAAGGGAAGACCATTTTCATTTCTCAGTTTATGGAGGAAAAGGTTACTTGAACTCCCATTCATAATCATGATAACTACTGGAAGATCATCAGTGAAATTATCACAAGGTCTAGATCAGACTCAGCTGCATTTTGTTTCCATTGCAATTCCCAATGGCTAGACTAATAAATGGAGAATAAACACATTACGTATTCAATTAATATCCCATGGAAACTTTTTATTCTTTTGTGAGATATGGGTATCACTGACTAGCCAGCATTTATTATTCATCCCAAATTCCCCTTGAGAAAATGGTAGTGAATTGCTTTCTCCAACCACTACAGTCCATGTGCTGTGGGTTGAACCACAGTGCCCTTAGGGAGGAAATTCCAGAATTTTGACCTGGTGATACTGAAGGAACGGCGATTTATTTCCAAGTCAGGATGCTGGATGTTTTGGAGGGGAACATGCATGTAGTGGTTGTCCTATGGATCTGTTGCCCTTGTCCTTCTAAATTGAAGTGGCCATGGAGTCATATAGCTCAGAAACCGATCTTTCAGTCCAACCAGTCCAAGCTGACAATAATCCCAAAATAAATTCGTCCCATCTTATCCCTCCAAACATTTCTTATTCATGGATTTATCTAAATATCTTTTACAAATTGTAACTGTACCCACATCCATCAATTCCTCTGGAAGTTCATTCCACATACAAACCACTCTGAAAAAGTAAATTGCCCTCATGATATTTTTGCATCTTTCTCCTCTCACCTTAAAAATGTGACCCCCTGTCTTGAACTCCCCCACCCTAGGGAAAGGACAGCTACCATTCACCTTATCTATAACCCATCATCCTCCTGGATTGTAACTCTCCTAGGACAGAGTTTCAGAGGCTCTGTGTTTTTATCTCCATCAGGGAGATGTGGACTGAAGGAGGGATAGTGCTTCTCAGTGAATGTCCCACTGAAAGTGTAGATTTGTGTCTTGTTCTCTGACTTATAAAAGGACACCTCCAACCCTCATAGTCCAGACAGATTCGACCTTTCCTCTGATTCACCCTCAGCTCTAAGTGTTTTGATGATTTCTCAGGAGCCCAGTATGTATTCCCCTTTCTCAGATTTGCAGAGATTTTTCCCTGCCTGTCAATGGACTCCTCAGCCATATACACACATACACACACATCTTGTTTCCTACCTCCACCTCCTAGGAATGTTTCCTAGATTTGAATCCCGCTGAGCCCAGGATACAGGGACAGCGATCAAATCTCTCTGGATTGTCGGGAAGTTGCTGCCATTCCTCAGTGTTCCTCACAGTGCTCAGGTCCTCTGACAGAAGGGCAGGATGGGGTGTGTTGGTACAAGCTGACTGGAGCTTCACATCCACAAATTCTCTTTCACTCTGATACAATAAGAGGTCCTGGGTTTTAAAGGTGCTGCCTTTGGTGAATAATCCAGTGCATCTTGTAGATCGTACAAACTGGTGCTACTGAACATCAGTGGTGGAAGGAGTGGTTATGGTGCCAATCAAGTGGCCTGTTTTGTCCTGTATGGTGTCAAAGCATCTAGAGTGTTGTTGGAGCTGCATTCATCCAAGCAAGGGAGTGTTTCTTGTACCTTGTAGTTGGTGGACAGGCTTTACAGAGTCAGGAAGCGAGTTACTCAATACAGTATTCCTAGCCTGTGACTTGCTCTTGTAGCTACTATATTTAAATGGCAAGTGCCATTGAATGTCTGGTCAATGGTAACCCCAGTATGTTCATAGTGGGGGCTTTCCATGATAGTAATATCATTGAATGTCATGGGGCAGTGTTAGATTAACTGTGGTGATGGTCATAGCCAGGCATTTGTGTGGCACAAATGTTATTTTCCACATGTCCACCCAAGCCTGGATATTGCTGCATTTGAACATGGACTGCCTCAGTACCTGAGTAATTGCAAAAGGTGCTGAACATGGTGCAATCATTGGTGAACATCTCCACTTCTGACCTTATGGAACAAAGAACAATACAGCACAGGATCAGGCCCTTTGGCCTCCAAGAATGCACGGACACATTTTGCCCTTCCATACCAAAACTGTCTTCACTTAAAGGATCTGTATTCCCCTATTCCCTTCCTATACATGTATTTGTCCAGGTGTTTCATGAATGCTACTATTGCGTCTGCTTTCACAATCTCCTCTAACAGTGTTTCCAGTTACTCAGCACCCTTGGCATGAAAACTTTGCCTTGCACATCTCTTAAACCTCCCCCATTGCACCTTGAACCTGTGTCCCCTAGTAATTGACCTCTCCACCCTGGGAAAAAGTCTCAATTTCCACTCTATCCATGCCATTCACAAACTTCTATCAGGTCACCCCTCAACCTCCTGCGTTCCAGTGAAAACAAACCCAGTCTATTCAGCTTTGAAACATCAGCTCTCTTCTCTCCTTACAGATGCTGCCAGACCTGCTGAGATTTTCCAGCATTTTATCTTTTGGTTTCAGATTCCAGCATGCGCAGTAATTTGCTTTTATCCAGTGTTTAACCCACTGCCACCTCTCTTCCAGGAATGCCTACCCTGAAGAAGTACTGCTCTTCTCTCCGACAGGAATTTTGTTTGTCTCTCTCCCCCTGTCCACCTTCACTGCTTTCCTTTTCTCTCAGTGTTAGACAAAGTACTCACTAAGACTTGCTTCCACAGCCATATTTCCTTCCTCAGTGACTGTCTTCGCCTCCGACTTACTCCACGTGGATTTCAACTCAAATTCCACCCTGTATGCAGCCTCCAGGATTACAGGTACTTGCACGATATACAACACTTTTCCAACTGCTGTTCTCGCCGCATTCTAAAAGCCACTCTCAAGGCCATACGCCACCACACGAAAGCACTCGACACCTCTCTCCAGACCTACTCTCTCTCAAAGCTGTCCTGGTCCACAGTTTCATTTCATCCTTCATATTATTCGACGCCTTAACTCCAAACCTTTCCTGTTTCTCTCAGATGTTAAGGAATGCAAGCTTAAACTTCTCATCCACACCCCTGCTCACCCTCCACCTTCCAACAGTCCCAATCCCTCGAACCCCATCTCTTCCAACCCCAGCCCTTGCCATGTGTTCACCATACCCTCTGACCTTCCCCTCTCTGAGGCTGAGCGTGCTGTTCTCAGCAAAGGACTCAGCCTTGTATCCTTACATCCCCACCTCAATGAATTCCGGGCCCAACATGATGCTGAGCTCTTCTTCCATTGCCTTCGCCTTCGTGCTCACTTCTTTGCGCAAGAGTCCTCCTCCCGCTCCACAGATCCTTTTGCATCCAACATTCCACCTCTAATTGGACACCCCCGCCAGGACAATTTCCTGCCCTTGATCTTTCTTTGGGCAAGAGTCCTCCTCCCGCTCCACAGATCCTTTTGCATCCCTCCAACATTCCACCTCTAATTGGACACCCCTGCCAGGACAATTTCCTGCCCTTGATCTTTTCATTGACAATTGTCGACGGGACATTGGTCACCTTAATTTCTCTGCCTCTCTTATCCATTCCAACCTCTCCCCATCCGAACTTTCTGCCCTTCGCTCCCTTAGGTCCAACCCCAACCTTGTTATCAAAACTGCTGACAAAGGGGGTGCTGTTGTCGTCTGGCGTACTGACCTCTACCTCGCAGAGGCTGAGCGCCAAATCTCAGATTCCTCCTCCTACCTCCCCCTGGAGCATGGGCACACCACTGAGCATCAAGCCATTGTCTCCAACACCGTGACTGACCTCATTTCCTCTGGATGCCTCCCCCCACAGCTCCCAACCTCAGTCGCCCAACCTCGGACAGCCCGTTTCTACCTCCTCCCCAAAATCCACAAGAAGGACTGTCCCGGCAGGTCCATTGTGTCAGCATGCTCCTGCCTCACTATTTCCTCCTACCTTGACTCCATCCTTACTTCTTTGGTTCACTCCCTCAACACCTACATCCGGGATTCCTCTGATGCCCTGCAACACATTGACAGCTTTCAATTCGCAGGCCCTAACCACCTTCTATTCACCATGGATGTGCAATCTCTTTACACCTCCATCCCACACCAAGACGGCTTGAAAGCTCTTCGCTTCTTTCTCGAAAAGAGGCCCGAACAATTTCCATCCAACACCACTCTCCTCCGCCTGGCTGAACTTGTTCTCTCTCTCTCAACAACTTATCCTTCAACTCATCGCAGCTTTGACAAAGGGTCAGTTAGACTCGGAACGTCAGCTCTTTTCTCTCCTTACAGATGCTGCCAGACCTGCTGAGATTTTCCAGCATTTTCTCTTTTGGTTTCAGTCTTTTCAACCTTTCTTCATAGGTCATGTTGCAGTTGTACAGGACATTGGTTTGGTGACTTTTGAAATATTGCGTGCAATTCTAGCCTCCATCCCTTATAAACCAATGCCATTTCTAGAGTTCTGGACTCCCCACCCCAGGGAAAAGACTTTCTATTTATCCTATCCATGCCCCTCAAGATTTTATAAACCTCTATAAAGTCACCCCTCAGCCTCCTACACCGCAGGGAAAACAGCCTCAGCCTATTCAACCTCTTCCTATAGCTCAAATCCACCAACCCTGGCAACATCCTTGTAAATCTTTTCTGAACCCTTTCAAGATTCACAACATCCTTCCGATAAGAAGGACTCCAGAACTGCACACAATATTCCAAAAGTGGCCTAACCAAAGTCCTGTATAGCCGCAACATGACCACCCAATTCCTATACTCAATACTCCAACCAATAAAGGAAAGCATACGAAATGCCTTCTTCACTGTCCTATTTACCTGCGACTCCACTTTCAAGGAGCTATGAACCTGGACTCCAATGTTTCTTTGTTCAGCAATACTCCAGAGGACCTTATCACTAAGTGTATAACATGGAGGAGTACTGATTCATCAGCAGGAGGGAGGAGTGAGAGGAGGGAATAAAATTGAAAGGAGGAGTTAAAGGAGACTGAAATATTTCCCTGAAATAGTTTGAATTTCTACAAAGCTTCTGAATTACTTAGTCTTCCTACCTGCATGCCAACTGCTTATGGCTGTCATGGTCTATGATTATGTCTGGGCTCCTATTTCGCCCACCACCCATTGCAGGGCCCTGCCACACGGCCACTGAAAAACAAATTTAAAAATCCAAAGCGTTAGCACAGTGTTGAGGATTTTTAAAAATTCGCTAACAGGATGTGGGACTCACTGAGTAGATTAGCAACTATTATCCATCTTAATTGCTCTTCTCCAATTAGCTATAAGATTAGGTCACTTCTGGATCTGTTATTGAATATTCTATTATTTTGCATCATAACATCAAATCAAACATTTCAATGTATAATAAAAGCCCAGCAGGTCTGGCAGCATTCCACAGATGCTACAAGATCGGATGAGTTTCTCCAGTATTCTCAGTTGAAATATGGGACACATGCTCAAGTGGGCCTAAAAATCAAAGTAACTGCTGTCCCTTTAATTTTCACACAGATGGTTCAACACTTTTGACAGAGGGAGAGAAAGGCAGCATCTGGAACTGAATTCTCAAGGAACATCAGAGCAAAAAATTCACTGGAAGCACGAGTGATATTTTGCGTCAATAACTTATCATTAGTATCAACGATTGTGATAAGATCACTTGCCATTCTGTTTAAGACATATAAATTCATCTGGGTATACAATATCAATCTGGGTTAATTCTAATCCAGATTTCAAAAGGAGACTGGACAGTGCCAAAACCAAGATAAAAGTCCAACTTTCATATTTCTACAGCTGCCCCAACAGGTGCAGTCATAGTTTGGCTTACTTATGAACAGTAACATTTTATTCTACTTCAGTCATAAAACTACATGGATTGTAGCAATACTTATTTTGTCTCTTCATGAAAGTACTACTAGGCACAGTCTTTCTTAGATATTCTGAACAAGTAATTAGCAGCTCGAGCACCTCTTCTCTATTAATAACACACTATCAAGCAGTAAGTTCACCCACATTACTTAAAGCATCAACCATACAATTTTTTGGATTGTACATTTGGAGGAACCAGTCTGCTATTTTTATCAGATTCTGATCAGAACTTACTTGTTCTTTCATTCCACGTCATTGATAGCAATTCATTGCACTGCAGAGAATGCAAAGCAACAGCAGAAGGATTGGACGCAGTGATCAAAAGTAGCATTTTACTTTATCTTGCTACATCAGATCAAGGTGTACAGAGAGAATTAAATTGGTTTGCAACATAATACCTTCATTGTCTCCATGTTCACCAATGATCCAGGCCTCCTTCTCAACAGATGATTTCAAGTATTTTCCCAGGATGGACTGGAAGCGTTGAGTATTCAAGTTACAGCCAGTACCAATCACGCGGTGTGAAGGAAACCCGCTTAGCTTCCAGCCTATGTACGTCATCACATCAACTACCAGATCAGAGAGCAAACATTACACACTGAGGCATACTAACATACTGTAACAAAATGATCTATAGTCACGGAGTGTTCATAACCAGCAAACAGCAGGTAATTTGAAAAATTTTGCCTTCTATTGGGCACTTTCGATTTGTACTCCCAATGCTGTTAAATTTTCCAAGCAACGACCACTCTTTGGAACTAATAAACAGCTTATATCTCATTCTCTATTAGAGACCTTCTTCAAGACCCAGGAAAATACTAGAGGCTTTTAAACCTTTGTGACCAGCATCCTTTCTCTAACAATCTCCTTAAATCTATACCTCTATATGAAAGCTTAACTAGCACTCCTGAAGTATATCCTACACTGAAGAACATTCCTACTGCTAATAAACCCATGTTGTATTTCCCAGTGAATAATCTATTACATTAATGGGCTGCGTACCTGGCTGGGAAGCAATGATGAGTACACAGTTGGGACTGTATTGCACTGTATTGGGAATGATCTTCCTGAACAGATCCACGTTGCTTTGTAATGCTTTCAAATAGGACTCCTCACCACCCCAGGTATTTGCCGTAACAATTACCACATTTGAACCTGCTGAATTTGAAAAATCTAGAATAAAAGAGAAGATAAAATGCAGACAGGTCAGAGAACAGTTATTTATTCAAAGGTTTGCAAAAGGGCAAAAGCCAAAAATAACAAACAATGACTTTCTAATCTACAACCCAAGCATATTTTTGATCTAAATCATGCTGTTGGGCTGGTGTGAGGACTCTGATACTATTGCTTTTGTTATTGAGGCCCTAAAAATAAGAATCAAAGATCATCAATTAATGCTGCCAGTTATGTCCAGCCAGACCCCACCTATGCTGCCTTTAGAATATTACATAATGCAAATGAACCCTCAAAAATAATGAATGTTCATAAAGCTCATTGCTGTTCTTTTCATCTTTCATGGGATGTTGGCATCGTGAGCCAGGCCTTGGGCTCTGCCTTATTAGTTCAATGACATTGCCATGAAGCTAGAGCCTCTCCTATTGCCATTGGCAACCTGTTTATTCACAGAAGGTTGAGTTTAGATACATGAGATTTTGTTTCAACTTCTTCCTTGAAGTAGAGATAAACCTCTGGTTGTCAGTCATGTTTAGACAAATGCATTGTTTATATGTGATTTTTTTTTGTAAAGAGTTGAAGTTTATGTGCTGTATTTATTCAGTCAGATGACACAAACCACTGCTGATTTCGACTCTAGGCAGACTGAAAATCTCCATGTCCAGCGATCCACCTTTCATAGCATTTTCTGAGGTTGAAATGAGTGCCAATTTTTCTGCAGCTTCCTAGAGATAAATAAAAATACACATTATTTTATCTAATATTCTTTTTTCCCCCAAATTCTTGCCTCTTCTAAATACAACTATTGAGTCTGATAACCCTATAGAATTGTTCAAGTTGATGGTTAAGTTTAGATACGGAGTTTAAGCTAACCATTTGGCTTCCATGTTGGCGGAGACTGACATTTTACAGCCTTAACCCAGTAGCCAGTTAAGGTGAAACTGAGTTTATTTAATCCACTTCAAAATCAAAGTTACAATACAATTGTAACAACTGAATAAGACTTAAAATCATGAAGGGTTTTGATAGATATAAAGGCTCCCAATTCTGGGGAATCCATAACAGTCCTGAAGATGGGTTACACTTGAAATGTCGACTTCTCCACCTCCTGACGTTGCCTGGCTTGCTGTGTTCTTCCAGCCTCCTGTCTGTCTATTCTCGAATCCAGCATCTGTAGTTTTTTTTGTCTCAAATCCAAAACTAAAGCCCATAAGAATAAAATAGTCACCAATAAATGAAAAATTTAATTCAGGAGGAACTTGTTTACCCAAAGAGTGGGTTAAAATGTGTCATTTGCAAACATATGGTGTAATTGAGGAAAATAGCATAAAACACAGTTAATAGGAAACTGAGGGAGAAAGGAACAAAAGACAACACGAAGTATCTGATGAAGCTAAATGACAAAAAAAAAATAGATTCTTCACTATTAAGGGTACGAGGGATTTATGAAGATGGAGTTCAGACAATAAATCAGATAAGCCATGAAATTACTGAAAAGTAGAGCAGGCTTAAGAATTAGATTACATTACATTACGGTGTGGAAACAGGCCCTTCGGCCCAACAAGTCCACACCGACCCGCCGAAGCGCAACCCACCCATACCCCTGCATTTACCCCTTACCTAACACTACGGGCAATTTAGCATGGCCAATTCACCTGACCTGCACATCTTTGGACTGTGGGAGGAAACCGGAGCACCCGGAGGAAACCCACACAGACACGGGGAGAACATGCAAACTCCACACAGTCAGTCGCCTGAGGCGGGAATTGAACCCAGGTCTCAGGCGCTGTGAGGCAGCAAGGCTAACAACTGTGCCACCGCGTATGCTCACAGAAGTAAGGTAGGGGGATGTTCATGGGGAACATAAATCCTAGATGACTCTACACTTGTAGGTAACTTTATTTCACGACTTTATAACTGCCTTAAGACATTTGTGACAAAAATGTTCAAAGAATGGCATTTACCAATTTTTCACCGGAGAGATTTTTGAAATTAATGCCAATTTGGACAGTACTAAATCAGCCAATAAGGGAATTGCTAACCTTTTCTTAACATAATTAGGTACTTCATGGTATTGCCACCAGCATTTTAACAGGTTACCTTCTCAACGGATGTTTCAGACTTGGTCTTGGTTATGTTTGTTGAGCTAGGGCTTGGTCTCATTCCTCCTGCTGTCTGCAGGCTTCCCCTAGTCTCACTCACTCTTATCACACATTGATTTCAGTCATGACCTTATTAATTTCAGAACTTTAAGGTTGATTTTCAAAAATGATGGACAAAACCACATTTTGTTTGTTTTTGTGTTGATACAAAAGTTAATCATGATTTTAATAAACTGAAGAGGAAGGTGGATGCATCAAATAGAAACAACACAGCTCAGTTAGTCTAACTAATTTAGTTATTTGGTGACTTAAAGGCAAGTTATCTTGGCATTTCCCATCTCTGAAATCTCCTGCAAACATTCAATGTCTGTTGTGCTTTAGTTCTGGCACATTGCACATATCTGACTTTAATCACTCCACCACTGGTAGCAGTATTTCCAGCTGTTGGTCCCATGCGCTGGAATGCCCCCTTAAACCCCTACGTTTTTCTATCATACTTTAAAATTTTTCAAAAACCTACTTTTCTACCAAATTTTTATAAGAACTTAAGAACTAGGAGCAGGAGTAGGCCATCTGGCCCTTCAAACCATCTCTGCCATTCAATAAGATCATGGCTGATCTTTTCATGGCCTCAGCTCCACTTAGCCACCTTCTCACTATAACCCTCATCTCCTTTACTGTTCAAAAAATTATCTTAGCTTTGAAAGCATTTACTGAGGAAACCTCAACCCCTACACTGGGCAGGGAATTCCACAAATTCACAACCCTCTATGTGAAGAAGTTCCTCCTCAATTCAGATCTAAATCTGCTCCCCGTAATTTTGAGGCTATGCCTTCTTGTCCTAGCTTCATCTGCCAGTGGAAACATCCTCTCTACTTCTATCTTATCTATTCCCTTCATAATTTTATATGTTGCTATAAGATCCCCCCTCATTCTTCTAAATTCCAATGAATACAATCCTAGTCTACTCAGTCTCTCCTCATACGCCAAAACCCTCAACTCTGGCATCAACCTAGTGAATCTTCTCTGCACCCCTTCTAGTGTCAGTACATCCTTTCTCCAGTAAGGAGACCTACATTGCACTCAATCATTCAGGTGTGGCGTCACCAGCACCCTGTACAGCTTAAACATAACCTCCTTGCTTTTAAACTCAATCCCTTTAGCAATGCAGGACAAAATTCCATTTGCCTTCTTAATTACCTGTTGCACCTGCAGACCAACTTTCTGTGATTCATGCACTAGGACACAGAGATCTCACTGCACAGCAGCATTCTGCAAGTTTTTAACCATTAAAATAATAGTCCTTTTTACTGTTATTCCAACAAAATGGATGACTCCACATTGTACTCCATCTGCCAGACCTTTGCCCACTCACTTAAACAAGCTATGCCCCTTTGCAAAGTTTCACAGTCCTCTGCACACTTTGCTGTACCAGACATCTTAGTGTCATTCACAAACTTGGTCCTCAACACCAACTCATCGATGTAAATTGTGAATAATTGCGGTCCCAACACTGATCCCTGAGGCACAGCACTAGCTACTGATTGCCAACCAGAAAAAGAGCTGATTTTTTTCCCACTCTTTGCTTCCTATTAGTTAACCAATCCTCTATCCATGTTAATACATTTACTCATCTGTCCGAATGTCTCTTTCAGTGGCTTGGCATCAAATTTGCACTGTTAATACCCATGTAGCAACTACTAACTGATTTGCATAATTGTACTTCCAAATTCCTCTGCTTCTCTATTGCACTTGGACACTAATTCCTGAGAAGTGCATGGCATCCTTGTTCTTAATCAAAAAAACGTAATCGCTTTACATTTATCCAGATTGAGGTCAGAAATTTGCAAATCACATTGCCATACTGCAAGTCTATTAACATGTCCCTATATTTTGTTGCACTCTCCTTCTGTATTAACTACGAAGTACACTTCACTCCATTTGTTGTTGTCTGCATAGTTTTAAATTGTACTTCCAGTTCCCAAGTCCAAACTGTTTACGTAAATGCTGATTAGAACGAACCCTAATGGAAAGCCATTTTCCAATTTCTGACAGACTGAGTAAACAGCTTTAATTTCTAACCCCCCCTGTTTTCTGCTTTATGGTCAGCTTGCTATCCCATCTGATACTTATTGTCTGATACTACAAGTGCAGTTATGAGTTTACTATGCAGTACCTGATCAAAGGCCTTTTGGAAATTTTCATTTTTCAGTATTTATTTTCCATTTCTTCAGAGAATTCAATAAAATTGATCTTTCTTCTTAAATTCATGCTGACCATTCCATTATATGTTAAGTTCTAGATTTCTAAGATTATATCTTTAAGTGAAGTTTCTATTATCTTTCCCAGGACTAAATTCAAGGTAATTGGACTTGTTCTATCCTCCTTTTTAAGCATAAGGAATAAACTCACAAGCTATCAGTCCTCTGGCAGTATTACACAAATTCATATGAAAAGTAGAGTTATGAGATATTGTTTCAATTTATTTTCTAACCTTACTTTATTAGGAATAACTGTAATTCTTCTGGATCTTCTCTAAGTTGGTTAGTTCATCAATTCTCTGCTCTCCTGCCATCTTTCTACCATTAGTACCTTTTTAACATTTTCGATTTCTTCTCTCGTCCCATTTTCACATTGTTTTGACATGAACCTGGAGGGTTACAAAGTAGTTATAATATTTTTTTCAAACTTTCTTCATTAGTGCCTCCAATTTAGCCTTCAGTGGCCCTATCGCTACTCTCTTTTTTAAAAAATAATATTTCACTGTTTACTTTTATGGGCCCTTTATTGTTTCTCTTTGCCTTCCTTATCACTTTATCAAAATTCATTCCTACAACATTTTATATTCAGACCATAAATGTTTCAATGCTGTTAGTATTATACAGTAAGAAAGACAGCTTAAATTCAATCTTGGGCAAACAATGTCGAGACATGGATATATTAGGTTAACTGCTTTACCTTTGCTAAGATGCTCATAGCACATGCCATTCCCAAATCACCATCACCAAGCACAGTAACTTTGCTGAAATGTTGCTCTCCAGCCTCCAGCTTTGACCGAAGACTGATGTCAGACAGACCTGTACATGAAGATTAAAACCACATCACAGTCTCATTCTCACATTATGGTTTCTTAAAAACAGCAATTTTAAACATTTGCTCATTTTCTCTATTTAATCCCTTCTTTGTTGAAAATACTGAATTCCACTGAGATAAAAGTTTCGCAACTACTAGTAACTTTTTGAAAACTTAACCAAGTAACCATTTCTCATGTCAAAGCAGATGATACTGAAGTAGATCTGATGAGCCATGTTGGCCAGCCTGGAGCTTCGCTGTTGGTTAGGGATTACACCTGTATCGGTAAATCAAAACTATGATTCAGAAGTCCTATTTCCATACTTGTGACCTGGACCTTTGTCATACAAAATCACCACCTGTGTTTTATTTAATACTGGGAGCTCAAAGATGGTCTGGTCCTTCATAGCGTTATATTCTATGCTCATATCATGGATTGTTATATTCATTCCTGAATTTAAAAAAAGGAGGATGGAACAAGTTCAGGGAACTATAGACCAATTGTGGTAAAGCTGGTAACATCTTCATACTACTCCAGCCAGTCTGCTTATTGATCCCATATATTCTCTTTAATCAATCATCCACACTGCAAAATTTTCACTTGCAAGGTCCTTATCACCTTTGGCCTCAGCTCTCTGGTTGTCTTCTTGTAGTCCTTACGCAGTCTCTTTATTCAGTGATTCTTTATCTTTAGTGACTTCAACAACATTGAACCATTTCCCTATGCCATTAACTTTTCCAAACCATATCCTTACACAGCCTCTTAACAAATAAACTTTCTTATATTTGTTACCTTGCATCTTTATTTCATTATCCCACTTTTAAAGTCAGGATTTCTTATAGGGTACTTTTTGACTAGATCATCTTTACCATTCATAGCTCCTTATGAACTTCTACACATTTATTCCTAAAATAAAGTACCATCCGGCCCCTCAATAAAAAGGTTTGTAAATCTCAAAATCCTTGCCTTTGGTCCATTATAGAGACTTTAACGCCATGAAAGTTTCTCCAGATATTTCTGACTGGCCAGTTATCTGTCTTTGGGGACAGCCTCAGTTCTTCTATTGAGCCACATCCATGACTTGCATGTCTTGTTAATCAGAAATGGACACAAAGGCATGTGGTCCAAACTAAACTTTGTATGCTTGGGATTGTCCCAATTTGTAGTCACTGACTCAGCATTCTATTAGCTTTATAAACTGCAGTTTTACACCAAATGGGCATTATAATTCCATAAATTGCATTCAGTTAAACCTCAGTAGTTCAGGGAACATTCATATCAGCAACTTGTTTTCCCTTTGTTCAGTAATTCACACTTGTCTAAGTTAAATTTCATCTGCTCGCATAATTTCATATCTTGAAGCCTGCATTGTCTGACAGCATCTCCATTTTGTTTCTAAATACAAATTAGAAACAGTAAAGGGTAATTCCACATAGTTCTGCTAAGAAGCACGTGTCACCTCCTACTTTTCTTAACCAATGTTGAGGGCCAAAGGGTCTGTACTGTGCTGTACTATTCTATGTCTATTCTCAGTTTTTCACTGAATTGCCTCAGCTTTAAGTTTTAATTGTTTTTCATCCTTTACTGTATCAATTTTTCCTATACATCAGGATGCAACACATCATTTTTTGTTCATAGTCCCCTTAGCAAGGCACTTCCTCAAAAAAAAAATCAAGGATGTTGGATACTGGAGTTCACATTGACTATTGCTTATTGGGTTATCATTCAGATAATCCTGAAAAGGACACAGGTAAACCTTACGCGGTGTATCTTGATGTGCAGAAAACTAAAACTCTTTCATCCTCTACTTTGTAAAATTAAGGTTAAAGCTGTGAGAACTCAGGTTAAACAACAGGAATAGATAAAAAATTGACTCAAGAATATTAAGTAGAAGGATTAATGAAGTGACAAGTAATACCCCATGATTAGCTCTGTATTTGGACCCATACAGTTTAGGGAAGGCATCTGGCTCATATCCTTCCTAGTGAACGCTTGTCAGGAAGCAAATTAGCTATCTTACAATGATCTTCATTTTCAACTGAATTCAAACCTTTTAGACTTTGCCACTCCTCTCTGGCTGTCTTCTTACTGTTAGAATAATGAAAGAAATTCTACTGGTTATAACTCTGGTGCGTGTAGGTGAAAGTAGGAACTAGATCCAGTCTTTACTTGGAGTGAAAGATACCTCCTAACTTGGCTCACATCCTAGGTCATTAAATGTCTCTTTATGTTTGCTCAGGTAACCAATGTCCTTCTATAAAAATGCAACATCAATTAATAGATAACACCACTGTTAGCTCTGTTCTTTTCCAAATCTCTTTGTCGCTCTGAACATTTAAAAAGATGCCTGGAAGATAACAGAATGAAAGTATCCACAAATTTGAAAGGAGACTGCATAAATTTATTTTTGAAAGAAATGACTGAACATTGTAAGTGTTGTGACTGGGCCAATGATATACATGGTTATATCATTTGGCTCTAAATACTTTAATGCCAGAGTAAAATAAAATTCACACACCTGAAGAAATATCAGCCAAGTAGGTATTGAGCTCTGTCAGGGACATTCCGTCAGTAGAAGGCTTTGCATATAAAGGTGGCACTTCCTCGAACTTTGTGATCATTTCATGTAACAAACCAACTACATTTGTTTTTGGCTATAGAGTTTTACAAAAAAAAAATCAATAAAAACATATTTTTAGAGAAAAGTTGCCGAACTTATGTCTCTTCTTCACATTATATCATCTATTTAATACAGTGGAAGCAACTGATAAACACCCTGGTCACAGAGAAAACAGGACCAATCTGTTTGCTACCAACTAATTTTCAGTCTGACGTTGGTAGGTGGGAGCTATGATAGGGTTGCATGATTTACCATCTCATGTTCTACCTTAATGGGTAAAATCTTGAACAGGACAGTTAGGTTCAGGTTCTTCTCACTGTGAAGCTACAGTATCAAACAGGACCTTGCCTAATCCAAGGCACTGCTTAGGTTCTCCTCAGAGGGCAAGCCTTCAGAATGAGTGCATAAGTACAACTGCTGATGATTAGCTTGTACAAATTTCCCAGAGCCTACAATCAACACCAAATGCCATTAGTGCAGTCCTGCACCTGTCTCTCAAACCAAATGTCTCACAAATCAAATGTACTCCTGCATCATGGGTCTCTGTATGTTCAACTGTTCCCCACACAGCCCTTTGACTGACACTGTTCATGTGCCAAAGTTTCCCAGTTTTACTTCATTATAATGCTCCCACTGTCTCAGATTTCTTACATGACTCCAGTGTTGTAGGTATGGTAAATAAATGCGTCCTTGCAAATCTACATGTTTGCCCTCACGAATAATCATGTTTGAGGTTGGTCGCAGGAAGCACAAAGGTGGACCAAAAGGATGAGAGTCAAGAATCCATATTCGAATAGGAATATTATAGGATGATCCTGGATAATATTGCAAAGAAAAACACATTTTAAATTACTTCAGTACATAAAGTGTCCATAGATTTAAAAAGTTTGTTTGTATTTGTTCAAAGGATTTTCTTAACAGTCAAAACAATGCTGAGGAATGGAAACCAAACTAGAAATCAATAAAGCTAGATTCTGCCATTTCTAATACAGACAAACATCACAACTACAGGAAGCTGTAACACGTTGAGACACAGAATCTGTCAGTAATCCAAAGTCAATAAATAACATTTATAGATCATTCTACTTCAAAAGCACATGAAGAAAGGTTGCAGCTGAATCATGCAGTTTAACAGAAAGATCTACCAATTCAGGTCAGAATCTAATAACTACTTTTTTAAAAAAAAATGAGGAGTCAGATTTTATTCAACTTCCAGAGATCAACATTTGGCCACTTTTGTGGGTCTGAAGATGGGGAATGGAAGTTTTCCATCTGGAAATCCTCCTGGCCTAGTTCCCTTCTCTACAATTTTTAAGAGAGGAGAAAGTTTTAAAAAGAACATGAAGGGCAACATTTTTTTTGGTAACACAGAGTGTGATTTATGTGTGGAATGATCTGCCAGAAGTGGTAGATGCAGGTACATTTTAAAAGACATTTAGATAAGTACATGAATAGGAAAGGTTTGGAGGGATATGGACTAAAAGCAGGCAGTTGGGACTAGTTTAGTTTGGGAATATGGTTGGCGTGGACTAGTTGGATTGAAGGGTCTGTTTCTATGCTGTATAAATGTCAAATTGTTTGTAGATCCTGTACAATCCAGAGTATAGGCTGGACTGCTGATGATGTTACTCACTAACCCCTAGTAACTGAACTAAACCAGTCAGATTCATGTCTACAAGACTAATAGCATGTCTTTTGTTAACAAAGTCCTGCAATCAAACAGGTGGCCTCCTTTAATTTACTTGAGAAGATCATCTACATAATCAGTTCCACATAAGACGATAATTGTCATCATGTGAAATTATGTTGTACCTAAATGCCTACAACAGAGGGCATGATTTGGAGATGCCAGTGTTGGACTGGGGTGTACAAAGTTAAAAATCACACAACACCAGGTTATAGTCCAACAAGTTTAATTGGAAGCACTAGCTTTTTGAGCACTGCTCCTTCATCACCTGAAGGAGCAACCTTCAGGTTGAACCACCTGATGAAGGACTGGCGCTCCGACAGCTAGTGCTTCCAATTAAACCTGTTGGACTATAACCTGGTGTTGTGTGATTTTTAACTTTGTACAACAGAAGGGTTGACATTCAGATACAAAGCAAAGCAAAAAAGCAGACTTATGAGATGACAGAGGAATGTTGGGAAGAAAGAAATAACTGGTGTTCTTATTTCAAGGCTAGGCTGTTGCTGCATGTACCTTTTCTGAACATATGAACATACAAATTAAAAGCAGGGATAGACCATTCAGTACCTCAAGGGTGTTGCACCATTCAATAAGATCGTGGCTGTATATCACTCAAAATTCATGTCTGTTCCTGATAATCTTTCATCAGCTCACTTATCAAGGATCTATCCACTCCTTGCTTTTAAAAAGATCAAGGGAGGTAGACAAAAGGTGGGGAATTATAGACCATTTAGCTTAACTTCTGTAGTGGGGAAGATGCTTGAGTTTATGATCAAGGAAGAAATAGCAAGGAATCTAGATAGAAACTGTCCAACTGGGCAGACGCAGCATGGGTTCATGAATGGCATTTGGAATTCAATGAAGATGTTACGAACACAGTGGACCACGGGCACCCAGTCAATGTGGTGTATCTAGATTTCCAACAGGCATTCAACAAGGTGCCACACAAAAGGCTGCTGCATTACAGAAAGATGCAAGGCATTGCAGGCAATGTATTAGCATGCACAGAGGATTGGTTAACCAACAGCAAGCAATGAATGGGAATAAATGAGTGTTATTCTGGTTGGCAATCAGTGACTAGTGGTGTACCTCAGGGATCACTGCTGGGACCGCAATTATTCACAATTTACATTGATGATTTGGAGTTGGGAATCATGTGTAGCGTATCAAAGTTTGCTGATAACACCAAGATGAGTGGTAAAGCAAAGTGTGCAGAGAACTGTGAAACTTTGCAAAGGGGCATAAATAGTTTAAGTGAGTGGACAAAGGTCAGGCAGATGGAGTACAATTTTAATAAATGTGAATGCTCCAGTACTCCAAGCCTAATCATCTCCAACCACTTAAATTAGATTAGATTAGATTATTTAGTGTGGAAACAGGCCCTTCGGCCCAACAAGTCCACACCGAACCGCCGAAGCGCAACCCACCCAGACCCATTCCCCTACGTTTACCCCTGCCCCTAAAACTATGGGCAATTTAGCAATTCACCTAACCTGCACATTTTTGGACTGTGGGAGGAAACCGGAGCACCCGGAGGGTGCCCATGCAGACACGGGGAGAATATGCAAACTCCACACAGTCAGTCAGTCTCCTGAGGCGGGAATTGAACCCGGGTCTCTGGCACTGTGAGGCAGCAGTGCTAACCACTGTGCCGCCCACAATGACGTTTCCTCCAACTTAAGACCAGAAGCAAAGATGTTTGTGGTTGACTGTACAACATTCAGGACCAAATTACGTCTCCTAAGATATGTTTATAACCCAACAAATCTGGACGACATCCAGACGTGGGCTAATAAGTGTCAAGTAATAATTATTCCATTCTAAGTACCAGTTAATGACCATTTCCGTATAATAATCAACATCTCTTGACCATAGATGCTATTGCCATCACTAAATATTCCATTATCAATATCCTGGGGAGCTTATCATTGATCAGAAACTGAACCAGAACTGCTGTGCAAAAAACGCCAGGGGATGGCACTAGGTAAATTGCTCATTCAAAGACACAGCACTGGCACAATTGGTAAAGTGGCCTCCTTTTCTGCTGTAACCATTCTGTGAACTCCAGCCAAGTAAATTTCAGATGATTGTGTGTCTATATAATGTAGACATGGCATCACAAGCAATCAGCATTTCTGCACAAAATATGTGGCATAATCCAAATTCTCACTGACTGGAAAAAGACTTCTCACAGTGAACTTGACTAAGGAAGTGAACCCTTAAGTAAAATTCTGAAAAAAAGATGTGATACATTACATAGTCATCTCTCACATTGTAATAGTGAAACATTTTATGGTAGGTGGATGTACTGGCAAGGTTGGCATTTATCACCCATTCCTAACTACACTGAGTGGCTTGCTAAGTTGCTTCAGACTGCAATTAAGAGTGACTGTGGTGGGTGACTTACTGGTGCTGGTTAATAAATAGAGAAAATACCACAGGTGATTTGGTGATGGAAAAAAAAATGTCCAGTTGTGTATAACAGCACTTCCTAACATACAAAAAAAACTTGAAAAGTGACTGTGGGTCTGAAATAAGTCATTCACCAGATCCAGTAAGGATGGCAGATTTTCTCCCTTAAAAGTCATTGGTAAACCAAAGGGGCCTTTATATCAATATTACACAAACAAAAAGGACACAGACCCACTTTAGGCTGCAGGGTAAATCCAAATCACACAACAATGCTTTGGCTTTGTGATAAAATGGTTACAATCTCAATTCAAAATATTGTCATTAAATATTTGTTCTTCACGAACATGTGATGTACCTCTCCCTTTTGAAATTTCTTCTGAATGTAATTTTTGCGAGGTATGGTTCATGGGATCAGCAGTCTCTCTAACACTGCTACCATCAACTCACTCTCACAGCACATTGCCCATGTGGTTACTGCGTGAGGAGTTCAATAATACTACGACAGCAATGTGAAATGTTCATTCTGAATCTATACATGGAAGATCAGCTAGTAGTAAATATTATCTTAATCCAAACTTGGGCTTTGAAGAGAACATTTTAAGCAGTAGAATACTGGATCAATCCAAGTTTGTCACCAAAGATCGGAGAAATATAATGAATGGAATTAGAATGTTAAAAATCATTGCTAATGAACCGCTTAAAGTATATCTGTTTGAAGTACATTCTTATTTTTCAGCACATAGCACTATACATCTAGTAACAATACTGGATTCTTCAACTGATAGGATAAGGCTTACCTTCATAGCAAAAAGAATTATCCTGCACTGACAGACTGAGGCTTACTTTGATATCTAATGGGAATTGTTTTCACTTCTAACACGAGGAGAAGAGTTTACCTTGATATCTAACAGGAATGGTACCAATTAAGTTCAGCAGATCTTTCTGGGAGCCATCGCTGAAAGCTGTAATTAAATAGAAAACGTTTTTAGTCTATTCAGCTGATGGAATCTGATGGGATTGGTGTATTGAGTGAAGAGTTGTTTGCACTTCTATGGCTACTTGTTCACAAACTATATTAAAGAGACTCAATGACTTGACCACAGCCTTCTGTGGAAATGAGTTCCACAGATTTACCACCTTCTGGCTGAAGAAAATCCTCATCTCAGTTCTAAAGGGTCACTCCTTCACTCATGCCCCCAGGTCAGAGTCTGTAATACTAATGGAAGCATCTTCCCTACATCCACTCTATCCAGACCTCTCAGCATTCTATAAGTTTTAGTGAGGTACTCCCTATCCTTCTAAACTCCATTGAATACAAACCCAGAGTTCTCAACCACTCCTGGTATGACAAGCTCTCATCCCTGGGATAATTCTTGTAAACCTTGTCTGCACCCTCTCCCACACCAGCACATCTTTCCTTAGATATAGGGCTTAAAACTGTTCACAATATTCCAAACGTAGTCTGACCACATCATTATACAGCCTCAGAAATACATCTCTGCTCTTGTATTCTACCCCTCTTGAAATGAATGCCAACATTGCATATGCTTTTCTAACTGCCAAATGAACCTGCATGTTAACCATAAGAGAATCCTGAACTAGGACTCTCAAGTCCCTTCTGCTTCAGATTTCCAAAGCCTTTCCCCATTTATATAATAGTGTCCGCCTCTATTCTTTCTACCTACTGTTCCTATACTTTCACACATTGTAACCCATCTGCTACTTCTTTGCTCACTCTATTAGCCTGTCCAGGTCCTTTTGCAGCCTTCCCATTTGCTCAATTCTACCTGTCCCTCCACTTATCTTTGTTGCTAAGTTTGCAGATCAGACCATGCCCTCAGTTCCTTCATTCAGATGGGTAATGTATAACATGAATAGCTGTGGTCCCAACACTGATCCCTGCAGAATTCCACCAGTCATCGGTTGCCAACCTGAAAAGACACCTTTATCCTTATTCTCTGCCAGTCAGCCAATTCTCTATCCATGCCAGTTTCTTCTCCTAATGCTATGAGCTCTTATCTTACTTTGCAGCTTCCTTTTCAAATGCCTTCCAGAAATCCAAATAGATCACGTCCATTGGCTCTCGTTTGTCTAATTTGCTCATTTCCATCTCAAAAACCTCTAATAGATTTGTCAGACATAACTGCCCCTTGATGAAGGTGTACAGACTCAACCCTATTTTACCATGCACTTCCAAGTGTTCCTCAATCTCACCCTGAATAACGGACTCTAGAATCTAACCAAAGACCGGTGTCAGGCTAACCAACCTATAATTTCCTGTCTTTTGTCTCCCTTCCTTCTTATAAAGGGGTGTTACAGGAGGCATTTTTCAGTTCCCATGGACCCTCCCCGACTCGTGATTCCTGAAAGATCACTACCAATGCCTCCAAAATCTCCTCAGACATCTCCTTCAGAACTGTGGGGTTTAGTTCATCTGGTCTGGGTGACTTAGCCACCTTCAGACTTTTTAGTCTCCCCTTCTCTGGATGTTCTCCTTAGTGATGGCCACTACACTCATCTCTGTCCCCTGACTTTCTTCTGATGTGCCACTGGTGTCTTCTACCGTGAAGTCTGATACAATGGGGAAGATGATGGCCTAGTGGTATTATTGTTAGAATATTAATCCAGAGACATGGATAATTCCCAAGGATCCAGGTTTGAACTCCTGAGCTTTTCCACACTCTCTGCCCTATAACCTGTTCAGGAAACCTTAATAATCTCTGCTGAGCCCTCCCGGCAGCCTTTGACTTTTTCCACGTAATTGAACTCACCCCTACTATTTAGTTTAAAGCCCTATCCACAGTTAAGCCTTTTGCCAAGGCTCTGGTCTCAGCATGATTTAGGCAGATCCCATCCCATCATAACAGTTCCCTCCTTCCTCAGAATTGATGCTAATGTCCCATGAATTTGAACCTGTTTTTCCCACACCAATCTTTGAGCCACACATTTACCTCTTTAAATCTTGTTCACCCTGAGCCAATTAGCTCGTGGCTCAGGCACTAATCCAAAGATTATTACTTTTTAATGACTTATTACAGTCGCCTGAGGCGGGAATTGAACCCAGGTCTCAGGCGCTGTGAGGCAGCAGTGCTAACCACTGTGCCGCCCATTAGCTCGTGGCTCAGGCACTAATCCAAAGATTATTACTTTTTAATGACTTATTACATCTGTCTTTTAATTGAGCCCCTAACTGCTCATATTCTCTCAGCAGAATCCCTCACCCCAAACCTTGAATGCCTCCCTCTAGTATGATGCTATGGTCAGTTTGCTCATCCTTCCTACAACCCTGCTCTCATCTACACAGGGAGCAAAAATCTCAAAGCTGTCAGATAGCTCAAGGGCCGAGGCTCCTTCAGCACTACCTCCTGGATCTCTCTACCTGCCTTGCTGGTAGTCACACCCCTCCTGTCCCTGACCACTGACTGAATTTGAGGCCATTTAAGGGGTGTGATTGCCTCCTGAAACACAGGTACAGGTAACTCTCCCCTTTCTGATGTGTCGCAGTGTTCAAAGCTTAGACTCATCTGAGCTCGAGTTCCTTAAGCAATCAACACTTACCACAGATGGGGTCACTACAAATCACAATGGGGTTCACCAGCTTCCACATCATGTCGATACAACACATCGCCTACTGTGGCATCTTCTTCCCCACATCTCACCTAGATTCTATAATTCAGAATAACTTGAGCTGCCAGTCCTGTCTCTGCTTCAATCACATCTCCATATCAGCAATGATGTCACACCCCATGACTTAATCAACAGACTCAACTCTTATGCCTTATTCAGAAAACCTCTTATATTAAAATAAATACCATCCAACCTTGCCATGCCCGTGCCTTAACTGATTACATTCACACTGCCTTCCAGATTGACTCAATTCTTCTTCTATATTCATTTGTGCATCATCATTTGTGTACCTCCACTTCATATCTCATTCCACTGCCAAATTAGTTAAAACCCCCACACACCCACAGTTGAGAAAACACCAAAGTGAAATGCAAGTCTTATTCTTACTGGACACCCACACACATGCATTTTTTCCAGCAGAGATCAGGAGAAAAGAACCTAATCTAATTTTTTCTCTTTTACCAGTGGCATGGGCCTCAGCATTTACCAGCTAACTCCGCATAAACTGATCCACAGGCATAAAATATAATTTGCTTCCATTTCATTCTCCTAATTCTCATCCACATTGTCCCTCAGCAACACTACCTGAAAGTACAGATTTAATTTTCACATGGACACTATTGACACACATCTCCACCTCACCTCCATTGTTGCCAAATTATCTAACATGCGCTACTGAAATTTCTTCCAATTACATATTGCACAGACTGGAGACATTGCTTTGGGTCCCTTCTCAAAACTCCATTCCCCAAATATTGATTCCATCTATCTTCCCAGGCAACTTGGTCAACTTGGGTTTGTTCATAAACTTGATGTCACATTTGATCTCAGGAGGAGCTTCCAAAATCATTTGTGCCATCATTAAGACTGCTTATCTCCACCTCCATAGCATCACCCAACTTTGTCCATCCATGAAATCACTTGCTGCTGAAATCCTCATTCATGAGTTTGGTAACTTGACTATTCCAATGCATTACTGGTTGGTCTCCTATCTTCTGTAAATTTTACATTGTTCAAACCTCTGGTGCAGTTTTAGCTCAACTATCCTGTTCCCTCTGTACAACTGTGATTGCTGACTCACAATGGATCCCAAACAAATAACATACTGACTTTAAAAATTCTTGTCTTTTCTTACAAATTGCTTCATAACTTTGCTCCTCCTGATCTCTAACCTCCTCCAGACCGTAATCCTCAAAGAGAGCCTGGGAGGGTAGCAGAAATAGGCAACTTCTTTAAAAATTTTAAAAGTGTATGTGGATGAGCATTTGAAATATCATAGTATTCAAAGTTATGGGTCAAGTGCTGGAAAGTAGGGTCAGTGTAGGTAAGTTGTTGCAGACTTGATAAGCCAAAGGACCTCTTCTATGTTAAACAAAAACTGAAAGAACTGCGGATGCTGGAAATCAGAAATAAAAGACATTTCTGGCAAAAGCTCCAGTTCTGGCAGCATCTGTGGAGAAAAATCAGAGTTAATGTTTCGGGCCCAGTAATCCTTCCGCAGAACAACTGACCCAAAACATTAACTTTGATTTGTCTCTACAGATGCTGCTGGACCTGCTGAGCTTTTCCAGCAAATTCTATTTTGTTTCTGACCTCTTCAGTGCTGTATGATTCTATAACTCTCAGCTAGCTAGACGGCTGGTTTGCAGTGCTGAGTAACATCAACAACATGTTTAATTTGCACACTGGCTGGGGTTGCCATGAAAGAATCTCCTTCTCAAATTCCCCCCTCTCCTGAGTTGTGGTAACCCTCACATTAAACCACACCTTTTGTCTCTCTCTAATGAAAGAAGAGTCCGATCGTCCAGCAGGACAATAGCAATGCTTTAAAAAATGACAATACCTGTTCTCAGATTCTAGCTATTTGGAATCCCTTATTTAAATTACTGCACAACTGGTGTCTATGCCCAAAGCTCTGGAAATCCTCCCACTTCATCCCACCCCCATGTTGGATTTATTCTTTAGACCACTTAAAATTGACCTCTTTACAGAGTCATAGAGATGTACAGCACAGAAACAGACCCTTCAGTCCAACTTGTCCATGCTGACCAGATATCCCAACCCAATTGAGTCACACCTGCCAGCACCCAGTCCATATCCCTCCAAACCCTTCCTATTCATATACCGATCCAGATGCCTTTTAAATGTTGCAATTGTACTAGCCTCCACCACTTACTCCGGCAGCTCATTCCATACATGCACCACACTTTGACCAAGCTAATGATCTGATCTAACATCTAATCTGTGGCTGTCAATTTGTGTCACACGTTTCAGTGTCACACTCCTGTGAAGTGTTGGGTATTAAAACCATTATATGGCTTCTGGTTTGTTACTCTCTAACCTACTGCTTGGAGTTAATGTTGGGCTGCCCTGCTAATATTACCTCCCAATCACTGATCACATCCTTCAAATTCGTCACACAGGCCCAATACTGTCAGTCATGTTTAATTATAGATAGCTCTGCAATCCACCTTTTTTGAAGAATTTGATTTGAAAAGCTTACTGTATGTGTCCATTGACGATTTAAGTTCAGGAAATATTTTATGCACATTCTTCAGATCTTCTACGGTTAGGTCCCGAAATTTATACTGAAAAGAAAACACAAGATGAAACCAGTAAAGATGAAATTTAATCTACCCAATATTCCTCCCCCCCCCCATCGTATTTCAATTTCTTTAATAGATATCTCCTGTTTTCCTTCGCCCCTCAAAAGTTATCACCTCTCCCCACTTCACCCCCCCCAAACATCTCACCTTGCTTAGCTGTTTTATCAGGGCTTTTTCATTAAACTCCATTTCTTAACAGAGTATTTCAATCTTTCGCTTCCACTGTTACCACTTCCGCTTCCAACTCCTCAAACAAATAATGTGAGCGGGGACTGGAATCTTGCGCGAGGCGTGCCTGGTGGAGATGGGCGGCTCTATCAGTGTCAGAGTGAAACGAAATGTTTCCTTAAGCTCGTGCTTGAACTGTGTGATTGTGAGTCAGCAGCACTGTCCCGTTACGGGTCCTGTAGCAGAAAGCAGGGTGAACATTATAAAGTGAATATTGTCAATAACATTGACCGACTTTAGTAAACATCATAATATTTTTACCTGCGCGACCTTCGTACTGAGACGGTTAGTGTCACTAACACCCTGTAAATAAGTGAATATAAAAAAGGCGTTATCTCTTCATTCTTGTGAATGAAGCTGAGCAGTGTGATTTAATCACTAAACAATTCCGCTCTCCTGTTCGTAGGGATGGATGCAAGCAGCAGGAAAAGATTGGGCCAAGGGCACGCATTCCCTAATAACAATTTCCAGGGCATGTGATGACGTTCCGCCAGCAAATGTTTTCCTTAGTGTCAGTTTCAACTCCATTATTTGGAGAATACCCTTTTGACCGCCAATTAAGTTCAATTTTGGTGGAACGTTTTGGTTTCCAACTTGGTCAAATGCTGCTTTAATGTCATGCAGTAGTTAACTTTAGAGGGTGGGACTGAGCTAGCCCCGCCCCCTCAGGCGCAGAGACCTACTGCGAATAGACCCCTATTTTCTAATTAGAAATAGGGGTGAATAAGAACAAACAATGCAAACTTTCCAGGACAGTTTTAATTGTCTCTTCTGTTAAGATTTGCTAACTCAGCACCGGCAGGGGAATTAAAGCTGGTACATTCGAGCCCATGGAGGTCAGTTACACGGGCGACCTCGTATCCGCAGAATTGTTTTCCGCGGTATCAGTTACCCGCGGTCCAAACATATTATAGGGAACATCCCAGGAGGTTGCATGGAAGGTACATTTTCCATTGAAATGAATGGGTTCGCTCCAATCAGCGGTTTTAGGCTTCTGCTTCAGGTCCTGGAACGTATTCCCCGTGGGATGAGATAACAAACAGTCTCATACTTTCTGTGGATGTGGTCATCACTGCTAATGCCAGCATTCATTGCTCATCCATAAATGCCCTTTGAAATATGGCGACAAGTTGCCTTCCCACCCCTCCAATCCATTAAGTCAAATTACTCTCTCACTGCTCTTAGGGTATTCCAAGAATTTCAAGGATTCAGGTCAATGAAGGAACAGTGGTAGGATGGGGCGGGGAGACAACAGGTATGCAACTCGCAGGCAAAGTTGATTAGATTAGATTACATTACAGTGTGGAAACAGGCCCTTCGGCCCAACAAGTCCACACCGACCCGCCGAAGCGCAACCCACCCATACCCCTACATTTACCCCTTACCTAAGACTAGGGGCAATTTAGCATGGCCAATTCACCTGACCTGCACATCTTTGGACTGTGGGAGGAAACCGGAGCACCTGGAGGAAACCCACACAGACACGAGGAGAACGTGCAAACTCCACACAGTCAGTCGCCTGAGGCGGGAATTGAACCCGGGTCTCAGGCGCCGTGAGGCAGCAGTGCTAACCACTGTGCCACCGTGCCGCCCACTCTGTGGGTTGTGGGAAGGGGGGAGAAATAAGTTGGAAGTGATGAAGTTCCTATGACATTGACTAAGAAAAAATAATTAAAAGGCAAAATATTTTTATTTTTCATTTTTACAAATTGGAAAGAGCAATGCAATGACTCAACATAAAATATTTAATAGACATGTATACCGTAAGTACATATACTTCAAACAAATATATTAGACACTTCAACATACACTGAATCACCACACAAAGATAAAATGGTCAGACATGTCTTCGTAAACAACTTAAATGTTTTATATAAGACTGTAAATATTTTGTTTTTCCAAAATTCATTTTATGCACCTGAGACAGTAATATAATAAAATAACATAACCATAAAAACTTATAATGCAGAATCAGATGAAAAAGACTTTGTTCAATCAAAACAACTTTTTCACATTTGCAATTGATGTAGAAGCTTGAAGACGACCTTCCATTCGGGAAGATGGAGTCAATGAGCGAAACAGCATTGATGGTTGACCTGTCAGCTTGTTAGTGCCTTCCTATTGGGATTAGAACAAAAATAAATGTACAGCATACAGTTATATAGTCACATTGTGTTTTAGTTTATCGGATGCAACAAAAAGAATATTAAAGTAAATATCTCCTAAAAATATATGTTTAATCTAGACTGATACTTAAGTGCTGAGGCATCTGGTCCTTCATAGCCATCCTTTGGGTGAGATGTTAAATCAAGGCCTGATCTGACTGTTCAGATGTGTTTAAAGTTCCCATAGTAATAAATAAATTTGAACATGGAATTCTCCTAGGAGCTTAGTCAACATCAACTGACACCGGAAAAACAAATCAACCGGTTATTTGAAGAAAGTCATCAACCTGAAACACTAACTCTGTTTTTCTCTTTCCACCAACAGTGTGTTCTGACACAATGATGAACCCCTCTGTTAATTAAACCAAACACCCAGAAAAACTCTCCTCGCCTCGTAATCTGTTAAAATATGGGTGACAGAGATCTGCCAAATTCTGCTATTTAAAGAAAATAATATCAATTTATTCCTTAACTCTAAAAGTGAACATTAAACAACAGCTATTCACAACTCTAAGCTCCCTTTCTCTTAAGTTCTTATTATCTGCCTCCAACTGTATAACAATATACTGTTACAATAAAAACACACTAAAATTACATCAACCTAATTTCAAAACCATACAATGACTGTCGTCGTCAGTGCCTCTCTTTTGGCTGAGGATCTCCTTGGGTCTTCTTTCTTTTACTGCAAATATTTTTATATCAAAAAGGTACCTTTGATAGAGAGTGTTTTTGAATGGCAGTCTTACTTGAAGGCAGTTAATTTTTCTAACTTCAAACTGCCTGTTTTTAATACCTCCAGCATTGGATCATCTCATTGGTTTGATGTTGGCAAAATAATAAATTTAAACTCAATTGGGTTTTAGTATCCTGGGGCATAGTTTAAACTGATTGGCTAAATTTGACTTGTTCTCAGAACAGCAACCAAATCTGGTATCTATTTCACAGCCAAATGTTACATATTTTCAATTTTCCAGTTCATTCTGAGACTGCGAGTTAGTCATATGACAAAAGCTTATAAGCTCACAATGTAAAATAGCATTCAGTCTCTCTTAAACGTACAGTACACAACTTCAACTTCATAACACCTCCCCCCTAAGAAAAAATGAACCATCAAAATGAAAATATAGCTTTATGTGTTTTTCCCAATTCTTAATCCCATTACAATGAAATAAATAGGAGATCTAAGTTCTTATTAATTTCTGTACACATGTTTATAACATTGGCACCTATTCAATCTTATCTATACTTTATCCTTTAAATCTGTGATAATGCATTTGCTATCACATTTTTATGACCTGCAACACCTTCCACCCCGACCTCAAATTCACCTGGACCGTCTCACACTCCTCCATCCCCTTCCTAGACCTTTCCATTTCTATCTCGGGCTACCGAATCAACACGGACATTTACTATAAACCGACCGATCCCACAGCTACCAAGACTACACCTCCTCCCACCCTGCACCCTGTAAAAACGCCATCCCACATTCCCAATTCCTTTGTCTCCGCCGCATCTGCTCCCTGGAGGATATCTCTTCCTTTTCTGGCAGGTAATATTCATCAGGCGTGATTCACTGATAAATTTCTGAGTGGCATTACAGGTTAACATAAAAGTCATTTGACTTCCAGACTACTCAGACCCCTTGGCATCATGGTAGCCCACAAACCTATCAACACACTTAAATAGCGATTAATGAACCTAAAGGATCCATTAGATACCACCAGCAAAACTAACGTCATTTACAACATACCATGTAAGAACTGTTAAGAACGCTACGTTGGACAAACTAGCAGGAAACTTGCCACCAGGAAGCATGAACACCAATTGGCCACCAAAGGACACGACCTACTATCACTAGTTTCTATACCTACAAAGAAGGACACCATTTTGACTGGGACAACACACATCCTTGGACAGGCGAAACAAATACATGCACGAAAATCCTTAGAAACATGACATTCTAACCAGAACTCCATCAATAAGTACATCAATTTAGACCCTATCTACCTTCCCTTGAAAAAAAACCGGAAATGACATCACCCACCTTAAGAAACCAAGACCTATAAATAAAGAGGTGGAACATACCACTGTTTCACCAGAGACTGTCACTGATGATGTTACCTGGTGTGGTGACGAAACGTCTGAAAACAAACTTTCAAGCTCAGTGAGCTAACTTACATACTTAGTATTTTGATATGTTCTTCCTATTGTACTAGTCAATATTTATCCCTCGCCCAACTTCACTAAGAAAGATTATCTGGTCTTTATCACCTTGCCGCTGTGGGGTTTGCTGGGTACAAATTGATGATCATGAAGCCTAAGCTAAAGTAGTGTTTTGAAATGTTTGAGATCCTGAATAATGCCAGAAAAATGTAAAGTTGTTTCTTATTGCAACAAAACAACACTTTTCCAGAGTTTTGAAATAATCTCATTATTTCCAGCAATATTATGATTTGGGATAGTCAGCATAGCTTTGTGCATGGAAAATTGTATATCACAAACTTGATCAAGTTTTTTGAGGATGTGACCAAGACGTTGGATGAGGGCAGAGCCATCAAAGTTGCCTATGTGAAATTTAGCAAGGCCTTCGACAAGGTTCTGCATGGTAGACTAGTTGGTAAAGTTAGATCACTTGGGATCCAGGAAGAGCTAGCCAATTGGATACAAAATTGGAGCAGGCCTCTTACTCCTAATAAATCCAAACCAAGATGTAGCTAGATACATGATATAGAAATTGAAGGTTATTTTGATGATTAGAAGATTCAGTATGCATCTATTCCTTTTCTTGCAGGTAACATACATTATGCATAATGCCACTGATAAATCTCTCATTATAATTGATGAATTGGGTAGAGGAACCAGTACAGAAGAAGGCATTGGGATTTGTCATGCTGTCTGTGAGTTTCTGCTCAGTTTCAAGGTAAAGGGTTTGTTTATGCAAGTGTGAACAAAGTTTGGGATTTATAAGAACAGTATCAAAACTGTGTCATTTTCCATATATATTAGGAAAGATTGAAAAAACTGGGACTTTTCATCTCTATAATAGAGAAGACTGAGGAATAGCCTGACAGAGGTCCAATATTATAAAGGTGGTTTCATAGGACTGAACTTAATGGTCCCATGTATCTTGGGTGGTCCTGTAAAACCCCATGTATTGCCTCTCTACTAACCACACATTCACAATTTTACAGATGTGAAGACCAGAGCTGAAAATGTGTTGCTGGAAAAGCGCAGCAGGTCAGGCAGCATCCAAGGAACAGGAGAATCGATGTTTCGGGCATAAGCCCTTCTTATGCCCGAAAAGTCGATTCTCCTGTTCCTTGGATGCTGCCTGACCTGCTGCCCTTTTCCAGCAACACATTTTCTGCGCTAATCTCTGGCCAAACTTCATATACTTGCTAAGTCCCATATCTCTTAATATCTTTGTTTAACAGAAAATTATCTATCTTACATTTAAAACTAACAACTGATTTAGCATCAATCGCCATTTGTGGAAGATAGTTCCTTACCTCTCCCACCCTTTAATTGGTTCCTAAATCTCTACCGGATGGTCTGGCCCTAAATTTTAGACTATGCCCCCTAATTCTATCATCAGCAGAAACAGTTTACTGTTATCTACCCTGTCTTTTCCAGTTAATACCTTGAGGTCTTTGATCAGATTACCCCTTAATCTTTTAAATTCTAGAGAAAACAGGCCTTATATATAAAATATCTCCTCATAACTTAATCCCTGAAGTCCAGGTATCATTCTTGTAAACCTGCATTGCACTCCTTCCTAAGGTATGGTGCACAGAGCTGCTCTCAGTTCAGGCATTCCATACACTTAATTTTTTAACTTCTCTGACTCTGTCTCTCATAGTAATATTAAGGGAGATAATATTAAGGTCCACGTGTCCAGCATGACTCATAATGTAAAGTTGCTGTTAGGTTGATAATAATAAAGCCTAGAACTGGGATTTTCACTTCTCACCTTGGCCAACCCGTGATTTTCTTGTCCATTGAAACCAATGGAAGGAAGATTATGGATTGTAATGCCAAGTCAAGACAAGTAAAGCTAAACTGTACTTCACAAAAAAATTTTAGATTTGCATTTGACACTGTACCATATTGTAGAGTTCCACTTGACTGGGACTGTAGGTTTCTAAACGACTTCCCTTTATCCCTGAAACGCAATTAAAGAAATAACAATTAAAATACCGTCAATCCCTTAAGAACATGCTTCCATCTAGATACGTGTAGTTACCAGAACACTTCAAAACAAAACTGCACTAAAGTTATTACTCTAAATTTAAATACTGCTGAAAAGTTGAAAATGTCCACATTTGGAATATTGTGTTCAATTTTGGGCAGTTTCTTTATGGAAAGATGTTAAAGTCTGAGATAGAGTGCAAAGAAAATTTATGTGAATGATACCAGATTTGAAGGGTTATAGATACAAGGGAAGATTAGAGAAATTGGGTTTATTCTCCTTGGAGGAGAGAAAATTAAGAGGTGACCTGATAAAGATGTTCAAAATTATGAACAATTTTGACAGGGTAAAGAAGGATATTCTGTTCCCACTAGTTAGTCAGTAGCTTGGGGCCACAATTTCAAGACTGTCAGCAAGAGAGTTCAGAGTGAGTCAAGGAGAAACCTTTTTACTCAGAGCTTGTAGTATTTGAAATGCACTGTCTGGTGGAGGCAGATTCCATAGGAGGTTTCAAAAGAGAGGTGGACATTTCTTTGAAAGTGATGAATTTGAAGGCCTACAGAGATAGGGCTAGAGAATAGGACTAGCTGGTAGCTCCTTCAGAAATTGGTACCGACATGATGAGCAGAATACTCTCCTTCTTTACTGTAAAATTCTATGATTCTGCTTTGTCAAAGCTATTCATCTTTCATCAATCAGGGCAAATGTGAAAATACCAAATTTCAAATGATCATGTCAATTTATAAGGAATGGAGAATAACCGGCTCTCTAATCTCCCAGCTGACTCATTAAAGAACAAAGGCTCAAACATATTTCTTTTCTTTCAGAGAAAAAGTCCATATATATGAATATAAGTCACGTCTAGCAAGTGTATATGAACCAAGCTACGAGTTTAACTAAAACTAAAAAGGCCTCAAGGAACTTAGCAAATCTGGCAGCATTTGTAGAGAGAGAAACAGTTAATGTTTCAAGTCCAATAGCATGACTTAGAGGCATAGAGATTTATAGCACAGAAACAAACCCTACGGTCCAATTCGTCCATGCCGACAAGATATACTAACCTAATTTAGTCCCATTTGTCAGCACTTGGCCCATATTCCCTCTAAACCCTTCCTATTCATATCCCCATCCAGATGCCTTTTAAATGTTGTAATTGTACCAACCTCCACCACATGCTCTGGCAGCTCATTCCATACACGCACCACCCTCTGCGTGAAAAAGTTGACCCTTTAGGTCCTTTTTATATCTTTCCCTTCTCAGTCTGAACCTATGCCTTCTAGTTCTGGACTCACCCACTCCAGGGAAAAGAACTTGTGTATTTACCCTATCCATGCTCCTCATGATTTTATAAACCTCTATAAGGTCACCCCTCAGCCTACGACACTCCAGGGAAAATGGCCCCAGCCTATTCAGCCTCTCCCTATAGATTAAACCCTTCAACTCTGGCAACATCCTTGTAAATCTTTTCTGAACCCTTTCAAGTTTCATAACAACCTTACGATAGGAAGGAGACCAGAACTGCACACAATATTCCATGTGACCATTACATGAACCAATGCACTGTACAGCCGCAACATGACCTCCCAGCTCCTGTACTCAATACTCTGACCAATAAAGGAACGCATAGCAAACGCCTTCTTCACTATCCTATCTATCTGCAACTCTACTTTCAAGGAACTATAAACCTGCACTCCAAGGTCTCTTTGTTCAGCAACACTCCCGAGGACCTTACCATTAAGTTAAAAGTCCTGCTAAGATTTGCTTTCCTAAAATGCAGCACCTCTCATTTAGCTGAATTAAACTCCATCTGCCACTTTCGGCCGATTGGCCCATCTGATCAAGATCCTGTTATCATCTGAGGTAACCCTCTTCGCTGTCCACTATACCTTCAATTTTGGTGTCATCTGCAAACTGACTAACTACACCTCCTATGTTCATATCCAAATCATTTATGTAAATGACAAAAAATAGTGGACCCAGCGTCGATCCTTGTGGCACATCACTGGTCACAGGCCTCCAATCTGAAGAGCAACCCTCCATCACCACCCTCCGTCTTCTACCTTCGAATCAATTCTGTATCAAAGTAGCTAGTTCTCCCAGTATTCCATGAGATCTAACCTTGCTAACCAGTCTCCCATGAGGAACCTTGTTGAACGCCTTACTGAAGTCCATATAGATCACGTCTCCCGCTCTGCCCTCATCAATTTTCTTTGTTACTTCTTCAAAAAACTCAATCAAGTTCTCTTCAGAACTTGACTGATTATCTTAAATTATTTGCTAGTATAACTGTTTGCCTATTCAGAATTGGAAACAAAGTTGCTGTCTCCATGGCAATTCCTCAGCTCATAAGAGGCAAATTACTAACCAATCAGCACTATTTTTTCCTGCAGTATAAATTATGATAATCTGAAATTTGACACTGAGTGCAAGACAAATAGCTTCACAACATGCCTCTCTTTTCAACAGTATTCAATTTCTGTACCACTCAATGAGTACTTTAAGCTTTCAATATTAAGACACATTAATGATAATCCAAATAAACATCAGCATATTCCAGTTGAATAATCAGAACATTAGCACAGTGGTAATGTTACTGAACAAAGAATACAGAAATCTAGAACATAAATACAAATTCCACTATGGCAGAGAAATATATGGAAGTTTTAAAAAACGCTGGCATCACTAATGATGACCATGAAGACATGGGATTGTGAATATGGATATGAATGATTTTATTGTCATGAATATTTTACACTGAGAACATCAGTAAAATACAGAAAAAGATTTCCATTATCACCATTTTGAATGGTTTAAGAATAAGAAATAAATAGAAAGATATAGCTTAGGGAGAGTCCATCAGTCCTGAGTCAGCTCATCATCAATGACACTGCACTGTCATCCCTCCTCTACTGCCTCACCACCATCAATACTGACATTGAAATCGCCACCCTTCAGGTGCCATCTTTCATTGCTGGGCCAATTCTCCTCCACCACCACCTTGCCACTGCCTGCACTATACCTTCCAACATCAGAGTCACATCTCTCACCACTGGACCCACCTTGATGTCACCGTGATGCCCTTCTGCGACTGTGTCACCACTGCTAGCACCGGAACCAACTGACAAAGTCACCTATCCTCAGGTGCCATCTTTAGCCCCTGGGCCAACATTGCCTCTACTGATAGAGCAGCTGCTGATTACAATACCATGTCCTGTGCTTGTCCCGGAGAAATTATTAAGGGCTCATTCGAATCTGCTCTAGGCTCACTCGCTGTTGCCACCACAAGGTCCGCAGTGGGATCCCTCACCACCGTCGATAGCATCAAGCTCAGGACAAGAGGCAAGTAAAGCAAAGGAGAAGAAAAAGAATAGGAGGAAATAAAAAGAAAAGAAAGTGGTTGGAGTGGATGAGCCCTGGCAGGAGCCCTTGTCTGCTGCCAGCTTAATTGTTATTAAAACCCAACTGTTTCACTAATTTTCTTTAGGGAATAACTTTGCTGTCTTTATTTGGTTTGACCCAAACAAGACTCCAAACCCATAGCAATATGCTCTACTCCTAAATTCTCACTGAAACCAGTGAAACTGATCAAGTCACTTACCAAATCTAACTTATATAAAAAAGTAGAATAATAGTAAAACTGCAAGGATCATCTAAGTCCAAGATGCTGCAAAAGGCTTAACAAGTTCACTCAACCCAACAGTCATCCAGACTAATATCTTGAGACTTGTGCCAAAAATATTAGTGTAGTCCAACAGACCAGTCAAGTAACAGACTGATGTAGTTATACTCATTGAATAAAACCTTTCAGTAAAGTCCTAAGTGCCTCCAACGCCAGCTCTGGTTATGTCCTGCACCACCATCATCATCCCTGGATATGTCCTGTAAATGTCCCGACCAGTGGTATAATCATTGAACTGATATTGTTCTGGGAGGCGGTAATGTTCAGTAGTGGCACTTGAATTCAATAAAAATCTGGAATTAAAAATCAAGTTGTTGGAACAAAATCCCATCTGGTTCACTAATCTCCTTTAGAGAAGGAAACTGCCATCTTTACCTGGTCTGGCTGACATGTGACTCCAGACCAACAGCAATGTATTGACTTTTACCTACCCTCTGAAATGGCCGAGCTAACCATCCAGTTGTATCAACTGTGAAAAAGGAACAAGGAATGAAACTGGACAAACACCATTTGGCATCAACTAAGGCACCAATGACAATGGCAAAACCCTGGTGACCTGCAAACTCTTCCTTACTAATTTTTAGTGGCTGGTGCCAAAACGGGTAAGAGCTGTCTCAAGAGATTAGCCAAGCAACAGCCTGATATATTCATACTCATCTTACACAAGCTTCCAGAGAGTGGCATCACTATACCTGGGACCTCCTGCACCACCAGTAGGACAGACACTGCAGAGATAGCAGCACAGCTAAGGATACAGTAAGTTCTGCTATAACATGTGTTTTCTCGATGCAAATTGGCATTAACGTGATTGAAGAATTTAGATCTTGAAGAATTGTAGAATGTCAACTTTCCTAACCTTTATTGGCTTTAATGCGATACCGGCCCCTTTATTTTAAACGGCATGGCCATTGTGTGATTTTCTTATAACATGAGATCGCATGAGAACGGAACTATCATGTTATATCAGAACCAACTGTCCTGTCAGGAGGGAGCTACACTATGAGTCCTCAAAATTAGCTCTAGACCCTGTGAATTCTCATGGCATCAGGTTAATAATGGGAAATAAAACATTCTGCTGATTACCCTGCACTTCCCCCTTTAGTTGATGATCAATTTTCATCCATGTTGACCAGCACTTGGAAGATTACTGAGCATGGCGAAAGTAAAGTATGTTGGGAACTTCAATTACAAAGAGCGTTTAGCAGCAGCACGACTGATCAAGCTGGTTGAGTCTTAAACGACGTAGCAACTGGGTTTGTGACAGGTGGTGAGAGAACCAACAAGAAGGAAAAACTTGTTCTCATTCTTGCCAATCCACCTGCCACAGATGCATGGTAGAAGAATCGGTAGAAGAGACTGTTGCAGAGTCCTCCTGGAGAGAAAGTCCCATCCTCACGTGAAGAATATTTTTCATTGTCTTGTGTGGCACCATGCTAAGTGGGATACACTTAAAACAGATCCAGCAACTCAAGATTGGGCACCTGTGAAGCGCTGACGGCCATAAGCAGCAACCAAATTGTACTTTAACACAATCTATAATCACATGGCATGGCACATTCCCCATTCTATCATTGCCATCAAGCCAAGGTATCAACCCTAGTTCAATGAAAAGTTGTGGGAAGGCATATCAGGAGCAGCTGTAGTTAAAAATGAAAGTGGGAAAACAGTAGACATTATAATATTCCTGAAGAAGGGCTTATGCCCGAAATGTCGATTCTCCTGTTCCTTTGATGCTGCCTGGCCTGCTGCACTTTTCCAGCAACACATTTTTAAGCTCTGATCTCCAGCATCTGCAGTCCTCACTTTCTCCCATTATAATATTTGTGTTGTAATTATTTGTACAAAATGTGGGTGTTTGTAAGCCACTAGAGTTAGTTTTACACTTCACAGTGATAAGACTGACTCCCCCTCTATATGCAAGAAATTGACCAGATTGACCAGATTTCTGGAAGTTCTTATCAATTTGTCCAATAACACTGAACAAAATAGAAAAGTTAATTAAGGAAGACACAAAAGCATTTATCAGGAATATACTGAGGTGAAGTTGAAGAACGGGAAGACCCAATGAAGATGGGGCTACCTGTACTATGAGGAACACTAGCACTCATGCAGAGGAAAAATACATCTGTCACAGCACAACTCAAGTGACCATCGAGCAGGTCTGACAGCGATTGATCATACGATTCAGATGCCTAGATAGATCTTGTGGAACAATACAATATGTTCAAATAAATACTTCCAAATTATTGTAATGTGCTGTGCTCTAGTCAGCCAGTCAATCCATAATGGACAGTAACTGAACAATGAAGATATTGGCTCTTCTGCTGATAGGAAAATTGATGGTAAGGCAAAAGAAGTTGCAGAGCATCAGGACAACAGGCTATATGCTCAAAGATGTGCACATTCATAAACAAACAGTTATAAAATGACTGATCCTTGCATTCAAGATTCAGCACTCGCCAGCTTTCATGGCCTCCCTTTTATTAACTTGACCACTTAACTGGTTACAGTAAGAATGGCTACATTAACTTGGGAGATGTGTTGACCTCAAGGATTGTGGTCCCACTTATTAAACTGGAGAATGCAAAGTGAATTCCTGGTTTGCCATATCAGAAATTTAGTGGCATTACAAATAATCCCAACTGACTTTATGATTGCAAAAAAAGTAATCTCTGGGCACCTGCATACTGTGTTGTTCTCAAATCCATTGTATGTACCCGACACCTTCAGCTGAGGTGAAGGTAGGTGGTTGATCTTTCAACCCCTCCCACCCTCCCCTCAACACTCACTCTCTTGGCTTGGGATGACCTTGGCCATGATGCACAAGTAGAGGGGTTTCCTTGGTTGTTGCAATTGATTGAAGTGCTGATGTGTTTCTGTGTGCTTCAGGCAGCTGCCTTTCCACCTTTTCAGGCAGACTGATACTTTCCACCTATCTCAAGTGTCCAAGAAGAGGTGACACTTTAAAAAAGCTGTTGTTTTGTGAATCTGACAGAGGTGAGTTATGATGTGTAGCTCCACACGTATATTTAATATTCACATAATGATCTGCACAAATAGTTGTCCACACAACAAGAAACAGAAAGTCATTACTGAGTGTACTGCCTAGGCCACCATGCAGTGTGAAAGATATGGGGGATCAAATATGTTGTTAAGTTGCAGAAAGAAGAAGAACTATACAATGGATATAGTGGGGACATTTAATTATGCTAATATAAACTGAGAAGAATGTAAAAGGGGCAGAGAGGAGGAAAAGTTTATCATTCAGAAGAATTTTCTTGATCAGTATGTTTCTAAGCCATCAAGGAAGGAGGCGCTACTGACCTTAGAGCATGAGATGGACAAGTAGAACAACTGTCAGTTGGGGAATATATAGGGAAGGTTATTATAGCATCTTAATGTTTCGACTAGAGATGGAAAATGAACAAGTTGAGAAACAGAGTAAAAATAATTGTTTGGGGGACAGCAACTTGAGTGTGGTGAGAACAAATCTGGCAAGTTGGAATCAAAGCTTTCGCAGGCATAACTTTTGGAGCAGTTGTATTCAAATAAGCGACTGTTTGGGCGGCACAGTAGCAAGCACTGCTGCCTCACAGCGCCAGAGACCCGGGTTCAATTCCTGCCTCAGGCGAGTGACTGTGTGGAGTTTGCACATTCTCCCTGTGTCTGCGTGGGTTTCCTCCCACAGTCCAAAAATGTGCAGGTGAGGTGAATTGGCTGTGCAAAATTGCCCGTAGTATTAGGTGAAGGGGTAAATGTAGGGGAATGGGTCTGGGTGGGTGGCGGGTCGGTGTGGACTTGTTGGGCCGAAGGGCCTGTTTCCACACTGTAAGTAATCTAATCTACATTTGACTTGATAAGAGGATTAACAGGGCATTAATCACGGGCGGCACGGTGGTGCAGTGGTTAGCACTGCTGCCTCACAGCACCAGAGACCTGGGTTCAATTCCCGCCTTGGGCAACTGTCTGTGTGGAGTTTGCACATTCTCCCCGTGTCTGCGTGGGTTTCCTCCGGGTGCTCCGGTTTCCTCCCACAATCCAAAGATGTGCAGGTTAGGTGAACTGGCCATGCTAAATTGCCCGTAGTGTTAGGTGAAGGGATAAATGTAGGGGAATGGGTCTGGGTGGGTTGCTCTTTGGAGGGTCGGTGTGGACTTGTTGGGCCAAAGGGCCTGTTTCCACACTGTAAGTAATCTAATCTAAGTAGAGTACATCCTTACAGGAGGAAAGATAGGACAAACAAATCCAGAGCTCCCGAGATGATGAAAATAGTAAGCTTAATATGAAGCATAGGAACGATACCTATCCTTCATGGGAAATGATTGTCGTTGGTAAGGCTAGTATTCGTTGTCCATCCCTAATTCGTTGTCCATCCCTAAAAAGATGGCACTGAGTTGCCTTCAATAAGCACAGTATATTTAGAGTAGGTAGTGTTGTTAGCTAGGTAATTCCAGGATTGGATAAAGTGACAGTGAAGGAAGTGGCTTGGAGAGAAACTTGTCGATGGTGTTTGCTACCCACCTGCTACGATTGTACTTCTAGGTAATAGAAGTTGCAGGTTTGGAAAATGTCGAAGGAGCTTAGTGCATTGTTACAATATATTTATTATATGGTACACATTGCAGGCACTTTGTATCAGTGGTGGAGGGACAGAATGTTTAAGGTGGTTAATGGTGAGCTGATCAAATTGTCTTCTTTATCTTGATAATATCTTTCCATATATTTATAGGATATGACCTTCATTACCTGCGTCAGCATTTATTACCCTTCTCTAAATGCCCTGGAGAAGGTGGAAATGAGCTACATTCTTGAAACCTGCAGTCCTTTTGGTACAGACACACAATGCTGTAAAGGGGAGTCCCTTCCACTAAAGGTACAGCAATATGTTTCCATAGCGAGTATCTCAAAGGGAACTTGCAGGTGGTGCTCTTGTCCTTTAGATGGTAATGGGTTTGTGTCTGGAAAGTTCCACCTCAGGAATCTTGATGAATTACTGCAGTATATCTTGTAGATCATACACTGCTACTGTGCACCGGTGGTGAGGGAGTGAATGTTTCTGGATGTGGTACCAATTATGTGAGCTGCTCTGTCCGCGATGCTGTCAAGCTTCTTCAGTATTATTGTAACTCATCCTTGCCTCATCCAGGCAAATGGTGAATTTTGCATCCCACTGCTGATTTGTGTCTTGTTGATAGTGGACAGGTTTGGGAAATCAGGAGGTGAATTACTTGCTGCAGAATTCCTGTCCTCTGACCTGCTCTTGCAGCAACAGTACTTATATGGAAGCCTTGTTCAGTTTCTTGTCAATAGTAACACTCAAGCTGTTGATAGGGGTATATTTTAATGTATTTGTACATCATGGGCAATGGTTAGATTTTCTCTTATTGAAGATGGTTATTGTTTGGTACTTATTTGCATTGATGTTGCTTGTTGTTTGTCAGCCCAAATCTGGATACAATCCTTGTCTTGCTACAACTGGACATGAATTGATTCATATTCAAGGAGTTAAAAATGGTGCTAAATATTGTGCAAGACCAGCAAACATCCATGTGTTTGGTCTTATGTCGGAGAGATAGTCATTGATGATGAAGCTGAAAAGACTGGGCTCTGCGACAGCCCTAAGGATCAGTGGTCTCAATTGTCACAGCCCCCATTTGCTTCTCATGTGTCTGTGTTGTGTTCACTGGACTATGATTCCAGACCTACTTATGAATACCACCTCTAATCTGAGAGTATCTGCCCTGTGAAAGTTGTGTGGGAATGATGCGTGATGTGTTGTCTGTAGTTCCCTGCTCCTCCTCAGAAGTGGATGGCTGACCAACAGTCTGTGCAGCCATCTTCTCACCTTTGACCTGAGTGAGAAAGAAGAGTAATTAGAAGATGGCAAGTGTGTCATCCTGTCCTTCAGTGCATTCCTAGCTTGCAGCTCAACCTGACAGATGGTGGAAATTGAGTATTATCCCTCATACTTGCCAGGGCAGTGGTTAGCTCAGTTGGCTTGAGAGCAGGTTTACAATGCAGAGTAACACCAAAATTACCATGAAGGATTCCCTTCTCAACCTTTCCGCTGACCTGAGGCATGGCCATCAGCAGTCATCTCTCTCTCTCTCTCTCTAATGAGAGCAGCCCTAGTTCAGTTAAGAGTATGGAAAAATGACGACTTTCGAGACCAAAGAGAAGAAGTGGAGATGTAGGACTGGTTGAGCTGCCCTTGAAGAGAGCTGGCATGGACATAATGAGTTGAATGGTTTCCTTTGATGCTGTAACCATGAGCCAAATGGGCCATTGCGTCTGCTCGACCACTTGATCATTCCTGATATGTTTCTCAACTCCATTTTCCTGCCTTTAACCTTTGATCCCCTTAATAATCAAGGACCTTCTGTCTCTGTCTTAAATAGACTTAATGTTTTGGCCTCCGCAGCCTTCTGAGGCAATGAGTTCCACAGATTTACCACCCTCTGACTGAAGAAATTCCTCATCTCAATTCTAAAATGTTGTCTCTTTACTCTAAAGCTTTGCCCTCAGGTCCTAGTCTCTTCTACTAGTAGAAACATTGTCTCCATGGGCACTTTATCTAGGCCTCACAGTACTCTACTTTTTAATTACAGCACCCTCAATTCCAGTGAGCACAGACCAGAGTCCTCAAATGCTCAAATGAAAAGCCCTTCAGTCCTGGAATCATTCTTGTGAACCTTCTATGGACTCCTCCAAGGCCAGCATATCCTTCCTTAATACAGGGCCCAAAACTGCTCACAATATTCCAAATGTGGTCTGACCAGAGCCTTATACAGCCTCATCAGTACATGCCTGCTCATGTATTCTAATCCTCTCAAAATGAATGCCACCATTGCAATTGCCTTCCTAAATGCTAACTAAACCTATATTTAACCTTAAGAGAATCCCGAAAGAGGACTCCTAAATTCCTTTGTGCTTCAGATTTCCAAAGCCTTTCCCCATTTATAAAATAGTCTACACCTCTGTTGTTCTTACCGAAGTGCATAACCTTACACTTCCCACACTAGATTCCATCTGCCACTTCTTTGCCTACTCTCCCAGCCTGGCCAGGTCCTTCTGGAGCCTTCCTATGTGTTCAACACAACCTAACGCTCCACTTATCTTTGTTATCTGCAAGCTTAGCCACAATTCCCTCAGTTCTTTCGTCCAGATCGTTAATGTATAACGTAAATGGCCCCAATACTGATCCCTGCAGACCTCCACTAATGACTGGCTCCCATCCTGAAAAATACTCTTGAACCATTCTCTCTGCCTTCTGCCAGTTAGCCAATCCTCTCTCTAAGCCAGTACCTTACCCCTAAAACCATGGGTTCTTATCCTATTTAGCAGTACCCTGGATAGCACCTTGTCAAAGGCTTTCTGGAAATCCAAATAGATCATGTCCAATGCCTCTTGTTTGTCTAATCATTCTATGATTCTATGATAATTGGAAATAATATGCAACATGGTTTGGTATTTGGCTAGGAGTTAGGGATAAAGGATATTTGCTCTATTTGGCAAGCTGTGACAACTGATATTCATCTGTAAATCTGTACTGGGGCATTAGATTGTCATATATAGATTAATGACTTAGATACATAATTAGATTTGTTTATCCATGTTTGTTGGAAGGTAAATTGTATCATTGGGACCATCGAATTGACTGGACAATATTATGGCAGATGCAGTTGAAGTATGAAACTGTAAAGTCATCCACCGTGGAACCAAGGAAAATGTATTTGAATATTTTCTAAATATTGAAACCTTTACAGAAATAAAGAGCAATGGAGGGAAAGGAATTAAGAATCCATGCATACAGGTACAAAAAGTAATAGTTCAGAGAGATGGATGGGTTCAAAGCTTATCCTATCTTTGGATCAAAATCCAGACTCAGCTGTTTGGTTATTCTCAACTGTGGAGAGAAATGATCATTTAGAATGATTAAGGTTTCTTAGAAAGGACATCAGGATTTATACCAACTGATAGACAGATTTAACTCCGATTACAAGCATTGAATCAGTTGCTTACCAGATTTCCGGGACTGTGGATGCCGAAGACATGGACCACCATTGCATTCTTCTAAATGTTTTATGTTAGGACCAACAATCAGTATTTTATTTATGTTAGATAATCCCAATACCTAAAATATTGTAGAGAACAAAATGTGTTAGTCCCTGCGAAAGAAGGCCTCTTCAGAGAAATTCTGAACTGAAATATACAAACTACAAATAGAGAGAAAAAAATTTGCATTTCTTTCAATTTTGACCAAACATATTTTGAGATTGTATATAGTGAATAGTGATCCAAGATAACTGAATTAGTTACAAAAACAAATTTACTGCTGGTGATTCATTCCTGTTTGTCTACAGGTGGACAGGTTGGTTCACTGAATGAGTTGCAGAAGGTCACTTAAATGTTTCTGTTCATGAGTTTTCCTTGATTCATAAATTCCTGCAATTCTTAGACAGTAACTTATTTTACTAGCAACAATGAAGTTCCAACACACAGAGCAGTGCAGTGGCTTCATGGGGCAGGTTAAAAGATGGGAGAACAATATTTTTAAAGTTGTCAAATTGACTACCGCCAACGCAGGCAGTATGTATATCTTTGATGGGTGAGTAACAAAGAAAATTTGTGTTTGCAGAGAGAGCTTATAGTTAGAGAAAAAGCTCAAGTATTGGAGGTGGCATCAGTCATTCTCATGTCAACGGAAGAAAAGACTTCAGAGTTAATAAAGTGTGGAGGGTGAGCAGACAATTGCTGATGATGAGACAAGTATGATGTATGAGAAAGTGAGTGGCCCTTTGGATGGGCAAAATAGATCCTCTGACGAGCACAAAGTATAATCTAGTACTGGTTATGTACAGGTGCAGATAATAGGTAATCAGAGGGATGTGCCCCTCATCACTCTTTTCTCTTTTGCAGGTTTCCAACATCTGCAGTCCTCATTTTTGCCTAGTTGATTTTAACCTTACTGTGAATCGTCTTGCAAGGAAGCCTTGAAGGGCTTTTGCCTGAAACGTCGATTTTCCTGCTCCTCGGATGGTGCCTGACCTGCTGTACTTTTCCAGCACCACTCTAATTTAGACTGTGAGAGTAACAAAACCATCTTCGCTTTGGGACAAACAGTAAAAATAAATCAGAATAGCATACCACTGTGCAAGAAATAGATGCAAATGAAAACCAAGTGTATTTTTTTCTGACAGATGTCAGCTCCTCAAGATGACTTCTGGTATGCTGATGTTTCTGATAATGGCAAGAACTTGTTTTAAATTAGATACCAGGGTCGGTGGCTCATTCTTTCTGATATTGTAGAGTGGCTTAAGCTTCCCCTTTTCAACACTCTACTGTCCAACTGCAAGGTGCAGGATGTATTTCAATAACAATCAATTACAGCTGCGTGCTACATAGCACTGTAACAGACATGAGTTTGCAGAAATTCTGCATATCATTTCGAATCAACATCATTCCTCACTGAATAGAGAAGTTTGTCTTGTCTTTTTTCAGCAGCAGATAAGTATGATCTACCCTTCTTTGATGACACTCCATCCCAAGAGAACAGCAGATATTTTTTGTAGCTCCACCCCCTTTTTATGTCAGGCTCAATGCAGCAGAATATGAGTGTGTCATACATGAAAGCGTCCAGGCAGAGGAGGCCAGGTTTCACTTACACTTGATCTCTGATCACAGAATCATTGGTTCCCTGGTTGAAGGAGACCATTTGGTCTATCAAGTCCAACTGATTCTCTGAACAGCATTCCACCCAGACCCATCTCCCTACCCTATCCCTGAAACCCTGCATTTCCCATGACTAATCCACCTAGCCTGCACATCCCTGGGTTTAGGCAAATTAGCGTCACCAATACACCTAACCTGCGTATCTTTGTGTCCAGGGGGAGGAAACTCATGCAGACATGGGGAGAATGTAAACTCTCTACAAACAGTCGTCAGAGCCTGCAGTTGACCCTGGGTCCCTGGCGCTGTGAGGCAGCAGTGCTAACCACTGAGGCATAATAGAGTTCTCAAGAAAGAAGCTATTGCCATTGCTGATGATTTGATGGAGGATCTAGTGCTGGATCCAGCCATGCTCTTTGAGCACACTCCAGAAATCAACAATTCTTGGACAGCCTCTGTCCATGCAGTATCTGTTATCTGTTCTGACCAGCATCAGACCTGCACTGACTACACTGATGCAGCTGTGCCTTTGTCTCACAGTTCCACTGAGCATTTCATTGACAAATCTTAGCAGCCACAGTTGGAAGCTTCACTCCTTTCACTTCAAGTGACACTGCAGCTCAATATCCTTCAGCAGCCAGAATGGCCGATGTGGCAGTAATGTTTCCTGATAATGTAGGGGTGCTCACTGTGGATGTCCTTCCCACCATCCTGTCTGCCTGATGCTAGAGTGTAGAGTGGAGTGATCTGGCTTTTCCATTATGTCTTCAAGTCAGTATAGCCAGTACTTTTCTCCAATGAGACACCACTGAATTCTCAAATTCTACAAGTTAGCCTGCAGAACTGTAGTGATTGTTTTTTGAAAACAAAGTACTTATTTTTACCTGAAACTTTCTTTATCTTCAGGGATGTAAGCATATCAGTTTGTTTTAGCGTCTCTTCGTGCAGATGACATGTTACATTGTCATGTTGAGTGTTTGGAATTCTTTGATGGAGCACCTGAAGCGCTTCATTATTCTAATTTACCTTGACGTCCTTTGACTTCGAGCAAGCCTACACCTCAAAATCAGATGCTTCATAATAATGCTCTTAAATTCTCAGTGCTTTTACCTTAACTTTCAACGTGGAGTACAGTACAAGTCTCCTACTTAGATAATACTCCTGTTTAGGAATTCACAGAAGACCCATCTTCTTCAGATTTTTTTAAATAATATATTTAATATATTTTTATTAAGAAAAAATAGATTTTTAAATATTACAACAAATACAAAACAATGCAATTCAAAACAGTACAAAAATAGTACAAAACTAAACCCAAATAATAAAAAAAATTCCCCAACTCACCCTCCTATACGAATGTATAAACATATATAGAGAAGTATAAAATTTTAAAAAAACCTAAACTAGCTATTTAACTAACTAAATAAATACCTAACAACAAACAAATAAATAGTAATAACTCAGCCCAGCCAAACAAAACAGTCATACATTCATACATTCACAGTTCCTCCTCCCTGAATATTGGACTCATGAAACACAATCGTTATGGCTATGTTAGTGTGGCAGATAAATCTGTGTCCAGGTATTTCAAAAAGGGTTGCCATGTCTTGTAAAAATTCTCAGCTTTGTGGTGTATCATATTTGTGAGAAAATCCAGGGGATTATGCTCCATAACAATCTTCTGCCAACCCGACAGGCCCGGGGGGGTTTTGTGATATCCAACCTAGCAAGATATTCTTCCTTGCACAGAATGTACGAATATTGAAAAGTTTTGCCTTATGCGAGTCTGTAGGAAATACAATGGGTAGGCTCAAAAGGAGCGAAATAGGGTCCTTCTCCACGCCAACACCTAAAATCCTCTCCATTGCACCCACCACAGTGCTCCAATATGTTTGAAGCCTGTCACAAGACCAAAGACAATGGGTAAGAGTACCCGTACAGACCTTGCACTTGGGACATGCTGAAGATACCCCTGGTTTAAATTTTGACAAACGGTCTTGGGCTAAGTGGACCCTTTGGAGAATCTTCAACTGTAAAGCATGGGTCCTATTGCAAATTGCTATCTTCCTTGCATTCTCCCAATAATCCTCCCATGCCTCTGAACAAACTTCAACACCCAGCTCTCTTTCCCACATCTTGCAGAGTTGATCAGACTCATCTGAGGTGGCACCCCCCAATTGGTGATATAGAGTATTGACAGAGAGTGTACTCTTAGCCCTTAGTACCCCTCTTTCTATGTCAGATTTGTAGGGATCAGTCAAAAGTGTGGTCTTTTTTTGAATAAAATCCCTAACTTGAAAAAAACGAAAGAGGTCTCCATTAGGTAACTCGTACTTCCGTACTAACTGATCGAAGGACATCGTTACATCTCCCTCAAATAAATCACCCATGCAAGATATACCCCTAGCTGCCCAACATTTAAATCCTGAATCTATCATACCTGGTTGAAAACTCGGCATACCCACTAAAGGTGTAAACAAAGATGTTTTGTCAATATTACCTTCCTTCAGCCGTATTGCCCTCCATGCTTTAACAGTTTTGATGACTATTGGGTTATGGCAAAACTCCCTAAATGTCCTCACCTTGTCCAAAAACAGCAAACTGGTAAGGGGGCACCTTGCCTGGGAGACTTCGATATCTAGCCATATTGAAAGAGGGTCCCCACAAACCCAATCACTTACGTAGGTCAAGAGCGAGCTTAATTCGTAATTTTTAATGTCCGGAAGGTCTACTCCCCCCAATCTGTGAGGCAACTGCAGTTTGGCTAATTTAATGAGAGGCCGTTTACGGTGCCAGATAAAGGAGCTGAACCAACTGTTCAGTCTCCTGAGTGTTTGTTTATTGAAAATCAGGGGGAGTATAGGGTATAGCAAACGAGGGAGAATATTCATCTTAATAAGCGCTATCCGACCCAACCATGAGACTGGAAGTGCCTCCCATCTTTGGAGATATTGTTTAATTTTTTCAAATAATTGAGTAAAATTGGCTTTGAACAGCCAATCCAGAACTGGAGTAATGAATATGCCCAAATACACAAACCCCCCCACCCTGTGGCCACCTAAATGGAAATCTATAGTCACTCTCAAGAGCCAACTCTTTTGTAAGACCACCCATAGGCATAGCCTCTGATTTAGCAAAATTAATCTTATCCCTGAAAAAGCACCAAACACGTGAATGCGTTGTATCAGGCAAGGCACTGAGACTGCTGGATTTGTCAAGAAAATTAGAACATCATCTGCATACAGTGAGCTCTTATTTAATTTTGACCCCACTTCTGGAGCTGATATATTGAGATCCCCACAAATGGCCTCTGCCAATGGTTCAATCACCAACGTAAAAAGTAATGGTGAAATATTAAAATTGCTTGATCGTACCCCGTTGGTAATGACCGCAGCGAGAGGTACACTGTAGAGAACCTTTACCCATCTTATGAAAACTTCGCCCAGACCAAACCGGTCTAGAGTATAGAAAAGGTACGGCCACTCAACTCGGTCAAATGCCTTCTCTGCATCTAAAGAAATCACCAATCCCTGTACTGACTGCTGTTGGCATGCTTGAATTACGTTAAGCAGCCTCCTTACGTTATTGGAGGATCTGCGACCCTTTATGAAGCCCGTCTGATCCTCTTTAATAATAGAGGGTAACAAAGTCTCCACCCTTATGCAAGAGCCTTAGAGAGGATCTTAAAATCCACATTTAAGAGCGAGATGGGCCTGTATGAAGCACAGTCTTCCGGATCCTTCCCTTTTTTAAGGATAAGTGAAATATTGGCCTCTCTCAGAGATGGTGGGAGACAAACATGACTGTATGAATCATTAAACATACTCAGCATCGGGCCTGACAGTATACTTCTAAATTCCTTATCGAATTAACTGGGTAGTCCATCAGGACCGGGTGCCTTTCCACTCTGAAGCTGCCTCACAGCTTCCTGCACTTCTTGCTCTGATAATGGGGCATTGAGAAAGGACAGTTGTTCAGGAGTCACTATAACCTTTGCTTTGCAAAAGCCAGCTCCTTCTTTGCCGTCTGCGTGAGCACGGAATTTAGTGTAGACTGCAGTGCCGTAATCCTCTGTAGTTTGACCAACGAGGGTCTGTCAAAATAGGCCTTCTCGGCTGTCTTCAACCGTCCTTCAAGGAGACGTTGCTGCTCACCTTCTGCTGCTTCCTATATGAATATGAAATAACTAACCCTCTGGCATAAGCTTTGGCAGTTTCCCAGAGAACAAATGAGCTATCAACCGAGCCTATGTTGATGTCTAGGAATGCCCGAAATTCCCGAGAGAAATACTCCACAAACTTGCTGTCCATGAGAATAAAGGGTTCCATTCGCCAGTACCTTGAATCCACTGTAACATCCTTAATTTTAACTATGAGGTACACTGGAGCATGATCAAAAATGGCAATATTACCAATCGTACAGGATGCCACCAGATCCAGGGTTACCACAGGGGTCAGAAAAAAATCAATTCTCGTGTGACATCTGTGCAGATTGGAGAAAAACGTGAAATCCCTACCTGTAGGGTGGAGACACCTCCAGACATCCACCAATCCGAATTCCCCACACAAACCCAATAACTGTTTAGTTTGTGCAGAGGATATCGAGGGACCTTTAGGCAACCTGTCTACTGTGGGGTCCATGAGGCAGTTAAAATCTCCCCCTATAATGATGTGCCGAGACTTGAGACTTATCAGTTTAGAAAAAGCATCTACCAAGAATTTAAGAGGATGAGCTGGGGGACAATAAACATTTAAAATGCCATATTCTTCCCCATTTATCAAGGCTTTAAGAATTACATACCTCCCGTATGTGTCTTTAACACATTCCAACAATTTAAATGAGAGATTTTTCCTTACTAATCTAGCCACTCCCCTACTTCTGGTATTAAATGAGGAAAAATAAACTCGGTCAAAGCCATTCTGCTGTAATTTCAGATGCTCCTTGTCATCCAAATGTGTCTCCTGTAACAAAGCAATAGCCACTTTCTCCTTTCTAAGACTCAAGAGTACCTTATTCCTCTTAATTGGTGAGTGACTTCCCTTGATATTTCAGGTACACCACTTAATCAAGTCATTAGCCATAACCTTCAGCAATAACATTAAAATTCCAGAAAAGAGGAACCCGAACCACAAACCACTGAGCCTTAGTGTCACATGATCCACCAAATTTCAAAACTACATAAACTAAAACCACTGTACTTAAACCTACAAAGCTATTAAAAACAAAAAACAAAAAAAAACAAACCAACATTTAAAGCACCAACAGGGCTGAATAGGAGAACTCACCCCCTGCCCATAGGGGGCAACTACCCATCAGTAGGCAACTAACTATCCCAGCCACCTTCACTTCTCCCAGCTAGAGCCACACCGCAAACACAAGCAGAAAAGAGTACACACCATAGAATACCAGTATGAATAAAGAAACATTTTTTTTTAAAAAAGGGAATAAATACCCATCCTTTGGTATATCCTAACTTAGAAATTGAAAATGAACATCTCAATCATCGCCAACCATAGTTTAAATGAAAGTATTATCAATAGAAAAAAAATAGAAAAATTAAGTTCCAACTGGACTTCCTCCGTTTCTTTTACAAATCAATAAAGACATACCCAAACAACACTTTTTATACATGTCAAAGAGACATATGGATCCATCTAAGGTGTACTGAAGCACCTCTGGGAGTACTGAATCCCAAGCTGTCTCAGTCTTCTCTTGACACCGTCATAAGATTTTCGTTTCTGTATCACCGCCGCTGAGAGGTCCTGAAAGAACATGATCTTAGAGCCCTCGTAAATTAGGGCCTTCGGATTCTTCCCCTGGACTCTGGAAGCCTCCATGACTCGTCTCACCAGGAGAGGACAAGGACATTGACCCAGACCCAATCTCCATGCTGCGAGCCAGTGAGACCTCTCCATCTTCAATCCTCTCATACCAGCTCCAAGTCAA
>NC_057725.1:50790181-50803678 GCF_004010195.1 Chiloscyllium plagiosum | reverse complement strand
GAAGCCAATCTTCAACAAATTCCGCAGGCTGCTCACCTTCCTTACCTTCAGGCAGACCGATGATCCAAATGTTTTTTTCTCCTGCCCCTGTTTTCAAGATCATCCACTTGGTCACGCAAATTACGAACCTGTGTCTTCAGGGCTTGGATCTCTTCCTTGAATGAACTGGCATCAGCTTCCACCACTGTGACCCTGGGCTCCACCTCATCCATCCTCTTCTCCAAGTCTCCCAGCTGCTGCTCATGCTTCTGCACCATGAGAGAGACTGGAGCCAGCTTCTCTTCAATCTGTTTCCCCAACATCTCGCGAGATTTCGAGAGCTGGTTCACCAGGTCCTGGAGAGTAATCGGCTCCGAGGCTACTGCAGGCTGAGCTGCAGGCCTGGCCTCAGATGCTCCTCCTCCCTTTTTTGGCATTCCTGGACAGCTGAAAATACAGCTAAGTCAATTTTTAAATGTTTCTTGGGGCTCCACAATCTTTCCAACGCCCCAAGAAATCCTGATGACCTGGGTTGGGTGGGTTAAAGGACCGTCCTGCTCCTGCTGCAATGCGAAGCTCTGCAGTGTGATCTTCTCAGATCGCCGCCATCTTAGATCCCCCTTGTTCAGATTTTAATGATGAAAAAGAAAATTACTGGGATCTTGCACAGTTTCCTACTTTCCATAATCTAGAAATTTTGTCTTTTCAAGATACAACCAGAGATTCAAGAGTGGCAGCCCTCACACCGTCTGCTGACCAGTCAATCCTTCCTAAGGATTCAGTCTTGTTTTTGTCCATAGCACTCCAAAGACAATGTTGCCATTGTCAAGGCAAGGAGAAACCTCTGTTTGGGAACCAAAAGGACTATAGAGCAGTCCAAGATTCCTGAATATTAACAAGCTATCCTAGTACTGACAAAAATTGATATATTCACCCTAACAGTCCCATGGAACGGCCCAAAGGAGAGTCTTATTTTGCTTGCTTTGTGTTCTTGTTTGTTTCTAGAGGTGGAGTTCAGTTAATCTTCCATAATTAATCACATGAGTTAGACAGCTGGAGTGGTAGGTGCTATATTTCCCAGGTGCTGAAGATTCTCCCAGAGGTTCAGAACAGAGCATGGACAACAAATTGAACAAACCACTTGGGGAAGATGTCGGATAATGAATTAGATTCTATTGTGCTAATGAATGGTATAAGGCATCAGTGATGCTGATATGAGATAAACTTGGAAAAAGTGCCACTCCAACATGGTTCCAGAAATGCTCTATCATACCTATTTATGTGTATACACTAAATAGTTAATAAAGGTTCTTGTTCGGTCATATGAAAATAGGCTTGCCTCTCTTTACATCCTCAGTATCATCTCATAACTCCAAAGTATGCACCAAAGAATGGTGTCACCCTGACAAAGCCCCATCCAGTTCTCTCCAATCCACAATATATTCCCCTCTCCTGGCATAAACAGTGTCATTTACGTATCTTATGCAGCAGCAGGTAGTGAACTGCAGTTATACATGGCATTTGAACCAGCCTGGAGAAGCCCAATGTATGGGATGACTGGAAGTTCACAACCATAAACAATGTTGTCCATGCCCTGCTTTGACCCGACAGGTCTGACTGTAAAAGTTTGCAGAACATCATGAATACCTCCTGCATAAAATTGAGATGACATCCAGAGGTCAGAGAATTGCTCCCAAAAAACTGAGGTGAACAACGTCTCCTGCTGAGGACTTTCCCACCCCTTCTCCCTGTATGTTCTTTTGTGCAGCTTCTGCTCTATTTTCCTATCATGTTACAGGTCAGCAAGGTTGGTAACTGCAGCATTCACATCTAGAAGCAAATGTTATGTACAGAACCCAAAGAAAAACCAGTAAAATTATGAATGACACATGCTAATCTGACTCATCTTGCTTATTTCAAACAGTTTTATTCCGACAGTATGTTCAATTCCAAGTATTACTGTTTTTTTAACCTCCCGGATCAGAATCAAGCCCTTTGACATTTATGGCATCACTTCCACTTGACTTTCTCAACTTAAAACAACTCTGGAAACCACCAAACTCTGGAAACCACCACTACAGATACACACAGAGATAGGAGAACTTAATCAGCAACTAACTTCAGAGTGGCTTAGGATCCATTTAAATAGCATTGATAGCATTACTTCTGCCATTGAACATGTGCTTAGTTACGTGTTTAAGAAAGGGCAGTAAATGAATTGATGAGGTTGAAACCAGTAGCACTGGGTCAAATCAGTTTGACACAATGACTGACACCATGATCTTGCATACTTTGTACTTTTTAATCAATCTGTTCAGAGATGTTATGATTGGTCTCTGAAGCCGGTGGGACTTGAACTTGGGTCTGCTCGCCCAGATTTATGGACCTTACTACTGCATCACAAGATGCTTCTCTAATATATTTTGTAAATTTAAAAAATATTAGCCTATTTTTCTAACCAAACTTTCAGAGATGTTATTACACATCCCTGGAGACTTTAACCTGGGCCTCCTGCTTCAGGGGTAGGGGGCTTTATCACTATGCCACAAGAAGGCCCTTTGTGTACTTTGTATAATTATGGCAAACACTTGTACCACCTGTACTATGACCTTTTCAATTAAGTCACACTTGAGTCTGTATTCACAGTGTGGCCAATAATGTGGAGCCATAAATATTAAGAGGCTGAATTTTGCAACCAAAATGTCTTACTTAGCAATAGTAATTGTTACAAAAAGTAAGACTCATCAGGAGTGTCTAGATTGTGCTCCTCCTTGTCACTCTCTAATTAATATATGAAAGTGCGGCATTAAAATTAAAGATTCTTATGCATTTCCAAAAATATAATATATATATGCACTGTTATTTTTATAACGGATTTATTAACTATTTGAAGATAGATTTCATACCTGGTGTGTAGTTTTTGAAATATAACAAGGAGCATCATATTGTCGCTGTGACTGTACATCCTCAGCACTCCCATAAACAAGAAACGCATCCTCTACTGTCCCATCATAAAGATCAAATCTGTTGTTTTTTTCTATATCCACCACATAAGATCGAGCCAGATAAGCACAGATGCTATTATATGACCAGCCCTAGAATAAAATTAGTCATTAGATTCAGGAAGAAGTAGATGAATAATTTTGTACAGTTTTCTTTTTTTTTCAAATTAAAACATCCTACATTTAAAGAATAATCATCAGTCGGGAAATTCAAGCTGTCAACATACAAATGACATAGAATAAATATTGAAACACAGAAAGATTTATAGCACAGAAGGAAAGCATTCAGCCAACAGCGTCCATTCCAGAAGAAAAAGAATAATCCAATTCAAACTCATCTTTCATCTTTTGGTCTGTAGCCCTGTATGTTATGGCATCTCAAATGTATATCCAAGTGTTTTTAAAATGTAATTAGGGGTTCTGCCTGTTATGCTTCAATCTTCCCTCTAAATTGTTTGACAGTTTTGTTATTAAAATGGCACATGTTTTCTGCTTATGCAGTACACTAAATTCAATTAGTTAGATTTCGATATTTCGTGATAAGAGAATTTAGAATGAGGGAGCATAATCTTAAAATAAGCACTCAGCTATTTAAGTGAGAAATCAGGCAGCACTTTTCAGACAAAGGGTAGCAGATATCAAGAATTCTCTCCCTAACACTGATAGAAAATAAATTTTAAATAAAAATTAACAAAAACTAAAGAGGGAAAAAGTCTCAGAAGACAGTTGTAAAACAGTGCAACAGTAAGTAATTCCGTAGATCAGTATCATAAGCATTATCTAAAACCTGTGGCTGCAGGAGCAAAGAAAAATTCAATTTTTCTAAAATAATGGGTGAAATAGGATGCTGTATCATTGGCACTTACTTGTAGTACATAAAGTATTATTTTCATGAGATTATACAATTTTCACTATGATTCCTTTACTTGTTTATGGATGCCCATTATGTTTATTTTGCAATTTTTAGCACCACACCTCCTTAGGTATGTGAATGTCTGGGACAACCTACCACCAGTTCTGGTGCAAGTAGTCAGTCTTGGACATAACTCAGCACCTGCATTACATATAGCAAACTTTATAGAATAATAATGGAGAATAATCATATATAATAATGAAATAAAGAATGATATTACAAGATATCAAGGGAGAAGTTGTAAGTCAGGAGGTGGAAGGGAGAGAGGAACATAGTGAGATTCCAATCATTAGGGAAGCATTATTAAGCAAACTGATAGAGCTGCAGGCATACAAGACTCTAGATCTAGATGGACCTCATCTTAAAATAGTTGCTAATGAGATGTTTCAAGAGGAGATTAAACTGATTTATACTTTGGACTGACTGAGTTGTCTTATAACGATAGATTGGACAGGCTGGGCTAGTTTCCATTTGTGTTTAGAATAATAAGTAGTGATTTAAAAAAGTGACTTAAATAACAATGCTGAATGGTCTTAATAAAGTAGATGTCAAAAGAATATTTCCTCGAATGGATGAGACCAGGTTTAGGAGGCATTGTTTTAAAATTAGCAGTCACCCTCTTAGCACAGAAATTAGGAAAAATATTTTTCTCTTGTAAGATCGTGTGACTTTGGAATTCTGCCTCAGAAAGTATTGGAAATGTGATCATTGAATATTTTTAAGGCACATAGGTTTTTGTTGGACAAGGAAATCAAAGGTTATCAAAGGTAGATGGGAATGTAGAGTTTGAAACACAACAAATCAGCCAGAATCCTATTGAATGGCAGAGTACCTATGTCTGCTCCTATTTTGTATGTTCATTTGTAAAAGTTCTCTTAGCAGAAGGCATTGACCTACTCTTTGCAATTCTCCTGAATATTTAGACTGTTGTTATAAAGGTTTTGAGCTATTATGTTGCGTAGTAACATTGCAATAAATTCCAGCAATAATAGACCTTCAAGTCCAGATATTCCACGAGTCTACAAAACTCCCTTTAAGGATCGCTAATAACTTTGAGTCTTGTGACTTCACAAGAACTTGTTCAATCCTTCTTTAAACTGTTCCTTGTAAGTGATAACTTTATTGGTTCCCAGTTGCCAAGTATAAAAGCAGAGGGAAAACAGCAGGGAGCTGCATCATGATGGTTTCCTGTTGCAGCAGGCTGCTGGGGAAGTATCCCAGAGGCATACAAGAGGCTGGCTACAATGTAGATTGGCAGTAGAAAATTTCCAAAGTTGATTTATGAGGCTCCAGGTGCAGTTAGGAGGCAACAAGTACAAAAGGAAGCGCTGAGATCCCAACAATCTCTCCAATGAGGTTTCACTTTTGTCATGTGATGCCTTCACCTTCAGCCCTTTAAATTTTGAGTTTCAAATATCCTCTGTTTGGGTACACCTCCATTTTTAGGTATTGACCTGCCTCACAGGACAAGCCAAACAGAGACATGCATGAGAATTCCTAGAAGCATGGCATTCCAACCAGAACTCTATCAACAAACACATTGACTTGAATCCCATTTACCACCCCCTGAGAAAAAGAACAGGACATGACATCACCGCAGAAAATGACATCACCAACCCAAGGAAACCTAACACATAAATAGAAAGCAGGCCATGCCACCACTGCTTCATTCGGAGGCTCACTGATGATATTACCTAGTATGGTGATGAAACATCTGAAAACGAACCTTACAGCTCAGCGAGCAAGGCTACGTCCAACTGTTATGAAGACTGGTTTTCACAGTTTCTTTATATTACTCATGAGAGGGTGCGGTTATTTGACTCCTCAGAACAAGTGAAAAATTTCTTGGACAGTTTAAAATAATTTGGATAGATTTATAGACATGGATGTTATGAAGACGTGAGTTTACTTTAAGAAAGTTAAAAGCAGCAGAACTACTGGATACAGCACCAAGTATACTCAAAAAGGTAACAATGTAACAATGGGTCGAAGAACTTGATTTCATTGCTTAGAGACAAAAACAAATTGGAATCCAGCCAGTTTAAATTATATCCGAAACATATCAAATTCCAATCAAATTGAATTAAAGCTGATGCTCTGGAGCATAAGACCGGGTAAAACTGAACAGTTGAGAGGAGAACTACCACAACCTAGCATGTATAAAGATGCCTGAAAAATAGCTCTCTTAAAAAGGCACCTTTTCAATCAATAACCTGTAAAGCAGAAATTCCTAACCAGAAGAAAAGAAGACACAGGAAGATCTGAAGACAAGAACTAAAGGCTGTCTGGTTTTGATACAGGAAGTGCTGTTTTCTAAATTTTAATTGGGAGTTTTATCAGACTTGTATTTTAGAAGGGAAGGTAAAAGATAAGTTAAAGAAAGAAATTGTAAATAGTGCTTAGTTAATTATACTCTGTTATACTTTAAGAAATAAAGGAGTTAAATTTTACTTTAAATAGTTCTTGTCCACTCGATTTTTATATATTACTGCACAGGAAAAATCTTTACTGTGTTGCTGGTTTTAAATTAAGCAGGAGAGTTTACCCTGTGTCGTAACAGTTTGGGGGCTCGGGTCTGTGATTTGAACTGGTTGAGTCAGATTTGAATAGATTTGAGGGTACAAAAAATCACAGAAAATGAAACATTTGCAGATTAGTGTCCTAGATCTTTAAATAAAATGCAGGTGAGACAATTGTTTAATTTTGGTGACTTGTGGTTGATTACATAAAATGTCAGAGAAATGGCTCTTAAAATTGCTAAAGAGGTTCTGAGATTGGAAGATGATTCTCAAATTTGCCAAGAAAGTTTCGAAGGAAAGAAAAAGGCCATACTTTTAGAATGAGCAAATAAGTTAGATTTGGGTTTAACCAAAGACAATCTTGACTGATACACTATCTAGGCTGATGGCCTTTGTGTCGCGGGATATTATTATAGAGGGAACTTTAATTGCCTTATGGATTCTGTGCTGGATAGAATGCCCAAAGACCCCCAAAGCTTTTTTTTTTAAGATTAGATTACTTACAGTATAAAGACAGACCCTTCGGCCCAACAAATCCACACCAATCCTCTGAAGAGCAACTCTCCCAGATGTATTCCCCTACATTTACCCCTTCATCCAACACTACGGGCAATTTAGCATCGCCAATTCACCTAACCTGCACATTTTTGGACTGTGGGAGGAAACCCACGCAGACACGGGGAGAATGTGCAAACTACACACAGACAGTTGCCTGAGGCGGGAATTGAACCCAGGTCTCTGGCACTGTGAGGCAGTAGTGCTAACCACTGTGCCACCCATCTCCACAATCTAAACAGTTGGGGCTTTACATTCTTTTCCAATCCTCATAAGTGCCATACAAGGATTAATTTTTTCCTAACTCCTGCGGCTCGTCTAGATTCGGTGGTATCTTGTTCAAATGGCAATTTAGTGGTTGAAATTACTGGTACTGGTGAATGGATCCCTTCATCCTCAAGGATTGCATGTTCATTGAATACATTTCTCGGGAATTTGAAGCATTCTTGGCCACCAACTCAGGCACAGCTAGTAATCCGTCCATTCTTTGGGAGACTGCTAAGGCCTACGTTAGAGGGATGATTATCTCATACTCAGCCACGGAAGGGAGAGCAGCAGCGTCTGCTCGAGACATGATTGAAGGCAGCTGAGACGGCATATTACAGTAGACCATCAGTGGCTAAGCTGCAGCAGATCACAGCCCTTCGATCCACCTTAAACTCCATGCTTACGCATACAGCCTGGAAGGATGGTGATAGGCTGGGTAAAAAGTTGGCATGACCCGAAAATGTGTTGCTGGAAAAGCGCAGCAGGTCAGGCAGCATCCAAGGAGCAGGAGAATCGACGTTTCGGGCATGAGCCCTTCTTCAAGAATGATTCCTGAAGAAGGGCTCATGCCCAAAACGTCGATTCTCCTGCTCCTTGGATGCTGCCTGACCTGCTGCGCTTTTCCAGCAACACATTTTCAGCTCTGATCTCCAGCATCTGCAGTCCTCACTTTCTCCTAAATATTTGGCATATCTGGTTAGGAGGAAGAATGCCTCCCAATCTATTGCTTCTATTAGGGAAGGGAATGGGACTCTTACTTGTAATGCTAAAAAGATCAGTGTGGCGTTTCAGAGGTTCTATTCTGAACTGTATCAGTTTGAATGTTGTGAGGATAGACAGGATAAAATGGAGTCATTTTTTTAGGAACTGGGATCTTCCAGGGGTGCATGCTGAGCAGGCATCTCTCCTTAGTGCTCTTTTAAAAGCACAAGAGATACAGGAGGCAGTGAGGCAACTTCAAAGTGGAAAGGCGCCTGGTCTTCTCAGTGAGTCTTATAAAGAATTTGTAAAGGTACTGTCAGGACTGATGCTAGACACGTATAACTATTTATATAGTCGTGACTGCCTCCTGCCATCCTTGAGAGAGGCTAATATCTCTCTTATCCTCAAGAAAGGGAGGCCCCAGAGGACTGTGCTTCTTACAGACCCATCTCGCTTTTAAACTCTGATTCTAAAATTTTGACAAAGCCTTTGGCATTGAGGTTGGAAGGTATGTTGCCCTCTATTGTTACAGAAGATCAGACAGGCATTATAAAGGGTCGCAGATCCTCTATTAATGTTAGGAGGTTTCTTAACATAATTCAAGTACGCCAGCAGCGATCGGTTCAAAGATTGATGGACTTTCTGGATGCGGAGAAGGTAACTGATCGGGTGGAATGGTGTATCTTTTTTATATCCTGCAGCGGTTTGGTCTGGGTGAAATGTTTACTAGATGGGTAAGGGACCTTTAAAGTGATCTTCTGGTGGCGGTTCTCACCAATGTTATAAGGTCTGATCATTTTCAGCAGCGGTAGGGGCAGTCAGCAAGGCTGTCTCCTTTCAACTTTGCTTTTCACTTTGGTGGTTGAGGTGTTAGCAGAGGCCATTCGTGGGGACTGTAATATAGCTGCCCCAAAGGTAGGGTCAAAAATACATAAGATTACGTGATATGTGGACAATGTTCTTATTTTTCATACGAACCCCGCAGTCTCTGTGCCTTGTTTGATCATTAGGTTCTTTCTTAGGTTGCAACTTCAATTTTTCAAAATTGGAGGCTATGGCTATGGGTGGGTCTTAAGAGGAATACCTGATGTGGAAGGTGGGTTCCCCTTTAAGTGGGCACAGGGTGTTTTTTTCAACTTGGGCCTTTCTGTTAGCCCCAGCTTTGACCAATTATTCAAGGCTAATTTTGTTCATTTGTTTGACAAGATTAAATAAGACCTTTGAAGATGGGGGGCCCTTCCAATATCATGGTTGGGTCGAGTTGCTCTTATCAAAATGAATGTTCTTCCTTGCTTATTGTACACTTTGCTGATGCTCCCTTTGCTCTTTCCTAGGCAAACATTTTGGAAATTGAATGACTGGTTTAATTCTTTTATTTGGTGCTATAAGTGGCCCCTTGTTAAGTTTGCAAAATTGCAATTGGCCCAAGGATTGGGGGAGTGGTCCTCCCAGATATTAGATGATATCAACTGAGCTCCTTTCTATCTTTTGTAAGTGACTGGGCCTGTGGGGACTTGGTGTCAACATGGTTAGACATTGTCAAGACGAAGTATCCTCTTATCAACCTGTTGTTTTTAGACAAAATGAGGAGAGTTGCAGAATATTGCAGTAATCTAATAGTTACTAACATGGTCAAAGCATGGAGGGCAATGAGACAGATGGAGGGTAATATATCCATAACATCTTTTCTTACTCCCATAGTTGGCATGCCGGGTTTCCGGCCAAGGACAATTGATCCCAGGTTTAAACTTTGGGTGGATATGGGAGTCTCTTGTTTGGGTGATCTGTTTGAGGGTGAAATGTTAATGTCATTTGATCAAATAACTCGGAAATATGGATTGTAGTGTAGGGACCTCTTCTGTTTTTCTCAGAGATTTTATCCAAAAGGAGACCACGGTCTTGACTGAGTGTTATAGATCTGATACGGAAAAGAGAATGCTACAGGCTAACAGCATTCTCTATCATTTGTTGGAGGGAGGTTCCTTGAGTGACATCGAGCTTCTACATGAGGCCTGGGATAGAGAGTTACGAGTTGAGATCACTCAGAAATATGGGAGGACATTTGTGAGAATGCGAGGAGGATTTCAATATGTAATAGGACCCAGGCTATGCAGTTAAAGATTCTTCATAGGGCTTATCTGGCCTCAGGTTGTCTTACAAAATTTAAGCAGGGAGCATCTTCAATGTGTCCCAAAAGTAAAATAAATGTGGGTACCCTCACTCATTGTCTGCGGTCCTACCACAGGCTGCGTGCATATTGGAGTGCTATTTCAGGAGTAATAGAGAAGGTATTGGTAGGGAACGAGGTCAAGGTAGGCCTGGTCTATTTGCTCCTAGGTTTCCTGAATTTACCTCCCTTACATGTATATGGAAAAAAGCTTTTCAACATTCTCACTTTTTGTGTGAGGAAGAACATTCTGATATGCCGGGTGTCTGTAAACTCCACCCTTCCCCCAAACCACTACCCCCCCAAATCCCCCCGACCTGCCGGGTCTGTCAGAGTGGCATAAGTTCATTATGGAACACATTCCATTAAACTTTCTTATAAATATGGTGCACCAGAAAACAGACAATGTTTATAAGACATGGCAGCCCTTTTGAATTCTTTGGAAACAGATTTGTCCGCCATTTTGATTAGGGCTTTTGTTTAGCCATGATGGTTTGGTCCGGTAAACTTAATACCAGGAGAGGAAGAATTTCGAACAAATGTGGGTTTAATAATTGATGTTCTGGAAGGTTGACAGCTATGGGCTTGTTGTGGTGAGCAGCGTTATTTATTTATTTATTGATTTGTTATAAGTGTAGTGTTGATTTTTTTGTTGAGTAGTATAGTAGTTGGTTTATTGTTGTTTTTGCTGTTATGATGCTATATTTTCATATTTTTGGAACTTTCAAATTTTGTAAAGAAACATTTTTCAAGTATTTTTAAAAAATCAATTTCAATGTCTTTTTTCATTTTGAAACAGCTAAAGGCTAATATTTCAAATAAAGATGGACGATGGGAAAAATTTCTGGCTGTAACAGCTGCTCCTTTTTTGAAGTATTTTAGGTGTTGGAAGCGATTTCTTCAAATTCCAGGAGTAGCAATTACTGTTCTACATGCTGTTGCATTGTTTTGGAACTTTCGAAAAAAAAGTTAAAACAACAGCACTTTTGAAAGGGAGAAGAACAGACAAAGGAAGCACGTGGTGAATCAGTGCAGGAGAGAGAGAGAGAGACAGAGAATGAAACCTACACTGCTAATTGACACAGCAGTGAACCTGCACAGTTACTGCCTTTGCTGTTTGAATTCATGTATTGTTGGACATTAGAGTGCGTGTGGGAAAATTAAGAAACAGTGAAATTCACAACTGATCTTGGAGGAACCTGTTTGGGAGAGGTCACATCATAGAAACAGAGAAGTGAATATTTTAAGCATGGCCTTACAGTATATCAGCAGTAGTGTGTAGAGTGGGTTCTTCCTTGATTACATGTTTTACTGAGATATGTCTCTTGATTAAACTTAAAATATAAGCCATAAGCATTAATTTAACCTGGAGCAGTGTTTTGTGAAGGAATAAGACAGAGCTATTTTCTGGGTCTGGAGATTGAAAGAAGCAAAAGTGTCCTTTAGTAGAGTGATATGCTCTTCTTGTCTGAAGTGGGAGTTTAGGGAGAGTTTACGAGTTACTGAGGATTATATCTGCAATAAATGCCTTTGGTTGTGAATCCCATCAGATCGAATGGATCGTTGGGGAGACAGTTAGAGGCAATGAAGAATTTACAAGTGCAAGGGGAGGTGATGGATGGCAGTTATAGGAAGAGGGAAAAGTCGCAGATACAGTCACATAGATTGGTTAACTCCAGGAAAGGTAAGAGAGGTAGGCAGTTAGTGCAGGAGTCTTCTGTGGCTATCCCCATTTCAAACAAGTATGCTATTTTGGAAAATGTAGGGAGTGATGGATTCTCAGGGGAACGTAGCATGAACAGCCAAGTTTTTGGTGTTGAGACTGGCTCTAACACAATGAGGGGTATGTCGGGTTTCAAGAGATCGATTATGTAGGGGACTCTCTGGTCTGAGGTACAGACAGATGTTTCTGTGGCCAGCAGCGAAAAATCAGAATGTTGTGTTGCTTCCCTGGTGCCAGGCTCAAGGATCTCAAAGAAGGTGCAGAATGTTCTCAAGGGGGAGATCGACAGCAGGAGGTCATTGTACACATTAGAATCAACGACATAGGAAGGGAAAAGGTTGAGATTCTGAAGGGAGATTACAGAGAGTTAAGTAGGAATTCAAAAAGGAGGTCCTCGAGAGTAGTAATATCTGGATTACTCCCGGTGCTACGAGGGCAGGAATAGGAGGATAGAGCAGACGAATGCATAGCTGAGGAGCTGGTGAACGGGAGAAGGATTCACATTTTTGGATAATTGGAAGCTCTTTTGGGGTAGAAGTGACCTGTACAAGAAGGACAAATTGCACCTAAATTGAAAGGGGACTAATATAAAGGCAGGGAGCTTTGCTAGAGCTGCGAGTGAGGATTTAAACCAGTAAGGTCAGGGAGGAGCCCAGGGAGATAGTGAGGAAAGAGATCAATCTGAGACTGGTACAGTTGAGAACAAAGGCGAGCCAAACAGTCAGGGCAGGCAGGGACAAAGCAGAGAACAAGGTAAGACCGATAAATTAAACTGCATTTATTTCAATGCAAGAGGCCTAACAGGGAAGGCAGATGAACTCAGGGCATGGTTAGGAACATGCGACTGGGATTATCATAGCAATTATAGAAAAATGGCTCAGGATGGACAGGACAGGCAGCTTAATGTTCCAGGATACAAATGCTACAGGAAGGACAGAAAGGGAGGCAAGAGAGGAGAGGGAGAGGCGTTTTTGATAAGGGATAGTATTACAGCTGTATTGAAGGAGGATATTTCCAGAAATATATCTAGGGAAGTTATTTGGGTGGAACTGCGAAATGAGAAAGGGATGATCACCTTACTGGGATTGTATTATAGACTCCATAATAGTCAGAGGGAAATTGAGAAACAAATTTGTAAGGAGATCTCAGTTACCTGTAAGAATAATAGGGTGGTTATGGTACAAGATCTTAACTTTCCAAACATAAACAGGGAATGCCATAGCGTTAAGGGTTCAGATGGAGAGGAATTTGTTAAGTGTGCACAAGAAAAGTTTCTGATTCAGTATGTGGATGTACCCACTAGAGAAGGTGCAAAACCTGATCTACTCTTGGGAAATAAGGCAGGGTAGGTAACTGAGGTGTCAGTGCGGGAGCACTTTGGGGCCAGAGACCATAATTCTATTAGTTTTAAAATAGTGATGGAAAAAGATAGACCAGATCTAAAAGTTGAAGTTCTAAATTGGAGAAAGGCCAATTTTGACGGTATTAGGCAAGAACTTTCAAAAAGGCAAAAGTGAGGACTGCAGTTGCTGGAGATCAGAGTCGAGATTAGAGTGGTGCTGGAAAAGCACAACAAGTCAGGCAGCATCCGAGGAGCAGGAAAATCGATGTTTCGGGCAAATGCCCTTCATCAGGAATGAAGGCAGGGAGCCTCCGGGGTGGAAAGATAA
>NC_057725.1:50666429-50789843 GCF_004010195.1 Chiloscyllium plagiosum | reverse complement strand
GTGGGGGGGGGGAGGTGTGGGCGCAGGTTTTACAATTCCTGCAGTGGCAGGGGAAGGTGCAAGGAGGGGAGGGTGGGTTGTTGGGGTGTGTGGACCTGACCAGGTAGTCACGGAGGGAACAGTCTTTGCGAAACGCGGAAAGGGGTGGGGAGGGAAATATATCCCTGGTGGTGGGGCCTGTTTGGAGGTGGCGGAAATGTCAGCGGATGATGCGGTTTATGCAAAGGTTGGTAGGGTGGAAGGTGCGGACCAGGGAATTCTGCCCTTGTTGCGGTTGGAGGGGTGGGGTTTGAGGGCGGAGGTATGGGACGTGGATGAGATGCGTTGGAGGGCATCTTCAACAATGTGGGAAGGGAAATTGCGGTCTTTAAAGAAGAACACACCAGATGGCCTCGTTCTTTTGCTGTTGCTATTGAACTAATGACCTACAGGGTGAGAGATTAACATGCTACCAGCTGAGCCAAGCTGACAGTAATGTATGATCGGGAACTCTTGTAAACTATTCAGAGTCATAGAGATGTACAGCACAGAAACAGACCCTTCGGTCCAACCTGTCATGCTGACCAGATATTCCAACCCAATCTTGTCACGGATATAGGTGGGAAATGCCTGAACTAAGAGGGAGACGCTGGAGTTGAGATAGGACGAGATGAGTTTGGTAGGATGGGAGCATGCCGAGACAATGGGTCGGCCAGGGTAACTGGGCTTGTGGATCTTGGCGAGCAGGTGGAACCAGCAGTTTGGTGGACTGTACATTTGGAGGCAGTGGAGGGGAGATCACCAAAGGCAATAAGGACACTGACGGTGTCTTGGATTTGGGCATGATAGGTCCTGGTGAGATTGTGGCAAGGGGGAGGTAGGATGTGGTGGCGGAGAGTTGGTATTGGGCCTCTGTGACATAGAGGTCCGTCATCCAGATTGCCACCGCCCCGCCTTTGTCAGCGGGTTTGCCTCTGCATTGCCAAACCGGTCCCCACCCTCAATAACTTTTCCTTCAACACCTCCCATTTCTTCCAAATCAAGGGGGTGGCCATGGATACCCAGATGGGCCCCAGCTACGCCTGCTTCTTTGAAGGCCATATCTTCAGCACCTACACAGGTACTGTACCCCAATTTTTCTGCTAAAACATCGATGACTGCATTGGTGCAGCATCCTACACCCAGGGGAAATGGAGCAGTTCATCGACACTGCCCACAACTTCCATCCTGCCCTCAAATTCACTTATACCATCTTGGACACCTCCCTCCCCTTTCTCGACCTCACTATTTCCATCTCCGGCGACAGTCTTCAGACGGATGTCTATTAAAAAACCTACAGACTTCCATAACTACCTGGACTACACCTCCTCCCACCCAGTATCCTGCAAAAACTCCATCCCTTTCTCCCAACTCCTCCACCTCTGCCGCATCTGCTTGGATGAGGAGACATTCCACTCGTGAACATCCCAGATGTCCATCTATTTTGAGAAACGCGTTTTTCCTCCCTCCATCATCCAGATAGCCCTCCACCACACCACCCTCATTCCCCGTTCCACCACTCCAAGCCCTCCACCCCCAACACAATAAGGACAGAGACTCCCTCATCCTCACTAGTCTCCATATCCAATGCATCATCTTCAAACACTTCCGCCAACATCGTCCCCTCCCCACCCCTCTCAGCCTTCTGCAAGGACCATTCCCTCTGGCAGTCCTTGGTTCACACCACCTCTCCAATGAACCCCCAGGTACCTTCTCTTGCACCAGAAAAATGCAAAACCTGCCAGTACACCAACTCCCCATACCTCCCTCCAGGACCCCAAACAGTCCTTCCAGGTGAGACAGAGGTTCACCTGCCTCTCTTCCAACCTAGTTTATTGCATCAGGTGCTCCCAATGTGGTCTTCTCTACATCTGGCAGACTGTATGTAAACTTGGGGAACGGCTCACTGAGCATCGCAGCTGGATCCATAGGGGCCGACCGGACGTCCCAGTTAGTGCCCATTTCAATTCCCCCAACCACTGCCTTTCCAACATGACCATCCTTGGCCTCCTCCATTGCAAAACCAAACCATTACGTCTATTGGAGGAACAACATCTCATCTTCCGCCTGGGCACCCTACAGCCTTGAGTTCTCCAATTTCAAACCTCCCTCCCCATCCCCTGACTCCCTTCCCAGCCCCTCCCCCTCACTGCCATAGCTCCCTGCCACCAACCAGATCCACTCCCCCCATTGACCAACCAGCTTGTATCTTCTGTTTTCTTCTATCCCCACTTCACCACCCTGCCTCTGCCTCCCCCGTTATCTGCAGCTCCCCCCACACCCACCCCCAGTCCTGAAGAAGGGTTACACCCTTCTACACCAACTGGTGCTTTCTTCCAGCATCCTGCCTGTCCACTTTGGTTTCCAGCATCTGCAGATTTTTGTCTCTATACATGTAAGGCAGCAAGATTAGAAAATGAATGCTAATTTCATTGCTCCAGCTCTCATTTTCCTTTTAAGGGAAGTTCCTTGCCGAAGATGCAGTATCTGAAAATTTACCTTACAATACCAGCAACAAGAACATAATTACCTGATATGTTATATCTTCCATCATGATTGTAATAGCAATGCGAATCCCTAGTGCTCGCCAGATTTTATACTCAAGAGAAGGAAATTCAGAAAAGACATCAAAAGCTTCAAAGAGGTCATCAATTGAGATGTAACAAGTCTGAAAAGGGGAAAAAAAAGAAATAACATGACGAAAGTATTGGAACAAAGAAAAATTTTCTGTTGTTTTTCTGAGAACTAGGTCTACTACTAGAACAAAGTGAATAGTATATAATCTTAACTGTCAATTTCATTGTTATCTTTTCAATTTTGTGTCGAATAATAAATCAAAGGAACTGAGACCACTGAAAACGGTTCTTTAATTCCAACATTTTAATACGACAGATTGCATTGATTTTAATCAACACCAATTCTATTTCTGTCTGTTTTATCTTTTTGTAAATACAGTACCTGATTTGCTCAAGAACATGGCAGAAGTCGCAAGAAGAAATACTCTGCACTAGCTATAATTAAATCATAAATTTTTAAAAATATAGGTACACAAAGGACTATATAAAAGTATTTGTATGACATATTTGCTGTTCACCAATTTTGGTGTCTACATGACTGTAATAGGGATGGCATGAGGGATGGGCTGTTGGTTTCATGCAATAATAATACAGGAGGTCCTGATTTACAAATGTCTGACTTACGAATGCTTGACCTAATGAATGAGATCCAATATTAATACTAATTTTGAAGATCTGATAGGCGAACATTGGTGCATACTTATGAGCGGCTTTCTTTTGCTACTGAATTGTATCATATTGTGACCCGACTTACATATAAACTGACTTATGAATATACTCAAGAACAGAACCCATTTGTAACCCGGGGCTGCCTGTATTCAGAATTAAATTTGGTAGTTTAAAATGCTCTTTTTCTGTTCCTTTTCTATTCATACTTCCACTAATTTTATATCAGAACAGGCAACAATGTTTAGGGATGTAGTCAGTGCAGTGTTTGTATGACTTCAATTCTATGAGCTAAGTCATAATGACAAATTAATTAGAACATACAGCAACACTATTGCTGAATCAAATTCCCAGAGCTCATTATCTCACAGAATTGTGGGAATACTAGCATCAAGTGGATAGTAGCAAATTAAGAAAATTTGCAGTTACTTCTTCTGTGACAAACCTTCCTGGGGAACACAAATGGACTGCTTTAGAAACTGACTATAGATTGTATGAGTCAAAAGTGTGGCGCTGGAAAAGCACAGCAGGTCAGGCAGCTGAGCAGCAGGAGAGTTGACATTTTGAGCATAATCCCTTCATCAGGGATGTGGGGTGGGGCAAGGGGGCTGAAAGATAAATAGGAGGGGTGTGGGCCTGGGAAGAAGGTAGCTAGGAAGGCGAAAGGTAGATAAAGGTGGAGGGTGATGCTGATAGGTCAGAGGGGAGGGTGGAGAAGATAGGTGGGAAGGAAGATGGACAGGTAGAACAAGAGGGCCATACCAATTCGGAGGGTTAGATCTGGGATAAGGTGGGGAAAGGGCAGAATGGAGGAAGAACACCTCATCTTTCGCCTTGGGAGTTCACCTGGGTGAATGTGGAGAAATGATGGGTTGAATCCCACTAGAAATTGACTAAGTGACAATTTTGTTGAGTTTCATGGTTTCCCTCTGTAAGCTTTTGTGAGCTTTCTCATGCTAGCTTTCCAAATGCATCTCATTACCAAATATCAATTTCCTATGGCGCTCCACTGGTTATATTGTCCATCCACTACAGGCAGAAGTAATGGCCATTGCCAGAACTTTCAGAAATTCCTGGTGCTGATAACAGTTAATGGAGTCAAAATGTTATTGGGGCTAGAGGGGAATATGGAAATTGAAGTGCAAACAAATCAGTCATGGAAAATAGGCTCGAGAGGTCAAATGGTTTACGTCTACTTTAGGTTCATTTGTATGTACTGTATCTGGGTAAATCTATTGCTAAAATATCGAACACTCAGAGTGAGTGTTCTGACCAGACAATCCAGGGTATTTTAGAAGTAGACAAAGTATGGTGTTTTTAAAACTTAAATTAACTCACTCCCTCAGGATGATCAAAAGCTATTAGGAGGTCCCAATTTGATGGATGTTGAGAGATATAAAGTGCAATGTAATTTTCTCCCTTTTGAAGCAGGTGGTTTGCCAGCGAGGCAGAAGGCTCGATTTGGGATATTTACTGACTGGACAAATGGTTTAAAAGGTCCAGTTAAGAGCAATCATGATTCTGGGAGGGTGGTTTGGGAGACACAGTCAGATTGGCCGACCCTGGGGAAGTAGATGTTAGACAGTAATAAGGTGGGTGAGTGCCAAGGTGGGCTAGTTAGAATGCTAGCCTTTGATCTTTCAAACTTCATCTGGATTATATTTAAAGCATTTTGTCTCTCTTGCCATCACCCCCTCGACCTCCTCTCCCTCCCGCTGCCATACACTCTCTTCAACCCCTACCCACTCCCAATGCCTTAAGGGCTCCATGCCCATTTACTCAGGAAGCACAGAACCAATCTGCCATACAGACCATATTATAACAACGGCAATCATTGAAATTATGATGAAAATAATACCCATTCAGAATTCTAGTCGGAATAAAAACTGCTCTATAGCCCTCCAAAAAGTTCATTCAGAGAGACCCATTAGAATCACTAACAGTAGTTTTACCCAATTGACACCTCTTAATCTGATCCATATAAACATATAGATATTGATAAAACAAATCATAGAAAGAATAATTTATTTTATCCTCAAAATGATGATAATTAAAGAAAGTAAACACTACACTTTACTTTGTACAAACATAACCCCTAGCTAATCTATTTGTAATTCTTGGAGCTTAGCCAAACATGCATATCAGAGGAAGATGGAATACCAGATGTCTGGTCATCTGTTTGTACTGATACAGTTCATATCTGAATTCATTTGTTGCCTATCCATAAGTGTCCTTATGAAGGTAATGCTGAGCTTCCTTCACAGTCCTGTTAGAAATTCCATGATACTTTAACCAACTCTTTGTCTTGATGGTGCAGAGTTCACTGAGTGATGCTGGAACTGCACTCATTCAGTTAAGTAAAGAGTATTCCATCATGCTCCAGATATGCATGTAGATAGTGGACAGACATTCTGAGGAGATAGCATGTTTGCTGCAGAATTCCTAGCCTCTAACCTGCACTTGCAGGCAACGTATTTACGGTAACAATATAAATGTATACAACTTTGGTAATAAGAGAACATGAGCATTGTGCAGAGGTTTGTTCTCCATATCTAAAAAACAATATATCTGTCATGGAGGCAATATAAGGAAAGTTCACTAGTTTGGTTCCTGTGTTCAAGGGATTGTTTTGTGATGAGAGGCTGAGTAAATTACTCTTCTACACATTGGAGTTTAGAAGAATGAAAGATGATTTCATCAAAGAATATAAGATTCCAAGGGGTCTTGGCAGGATAGACACCAAGAGGTTTCTTCTAATGTGGGAATCTAAAATATAAAGCGTGGTATCAGGATAAGACATCAATCATTTTGACTGAGATGAAGAGAGATTTGTTCATGCAGAGTATTATGAATCTTTGAAAATTCTCTACCCTAAAGCTTTGTGGATGCTCCATTATTGAGGACATTCAAGGCTGAGATAAATAGATTTTTGACACTAAGGAAATCAAGAGATCTGGGGATAAGGAGGGAAAGTATAGTTGATGTTAATCAGCCATGATCATATTAAAGATGGAGCAAGTTTGAGGGGCCATATGGTCTAATGCTGTTCCTATTTCTTATGTTCCAATACCCGGAATTCTGTGGGACCATAGATGTCAAACAAAGAATGATAAACTTATCATTCTCTTGTAATTAATAAAATAGTTTCCTTTGAACATTAGATATTGAGACCTGAGCAAGATTTCTCACTTCTGTACTTGCCCACCTGCGAGCTTTTATTTAGTTACTTAAATTTAAGGTTTGCGGAAAGATTTGTAGCTCGGGTGCCAGTTGCCGTAGTGTAGGTATGTTCGCAAGCTGGGATGGTGACATTCTCAGTGCTTTGGAGCCTCCTGTGAAGCGCTGCTATACTGTGTCTTCTGGAATTTATTTGGTTTCGTTCCTGCTGCTTCCGTTTGCTGGTTCCAGTTGTTCATTGCAGTAATTGGTATACTAGGTCTAGGTCAATGTGTTTTTTGATGGAGTCCGTGGATGACTGCCATGCCTCGAGAAATGTGCTGGTTGTCCTCCGTTTAGGCTTGTCCTATTATCATGTTGAAACTTTATTGCTGGAACAGCACAGCAGGTCAGGCAGCATCCAGGGAACAGGAGATTCGACGTTTCGGGCACAGGCCCTTCTTCAGGAAGCGCTGTGAAGCGCTGCTGTACTGTGTCTTCTGGAATTTATTTAGTTTCATTTCTGCTGGTTCTGGTGTCAGTTCCAGTTGTTCATTGCTGTGGTCGGTATACTAGGCCTGGGTGAATGTGTTTATTAATGGAGTCCGTGGATGAGTGCCATGCCTCTGGAAATTCTCCGTCTGTCCTCTGTTTAGCTTGCCTTATTATCATTGTGTTGTCCCAGTCAAATTTGTGGTCCTTGTCATCTGTGTGTATGGCTACCAGGGACAGCGTTTAGTGGCCTGTGCCCGAAACGTCGAATCTCCTGTTCCCTGGATGCTGCCTGACCTGCTGTGCTGTTCCAGCAATAAAGTTTCAACTTTGATCTCCAGCATCTGCAGACCTCACTTTCTCCTATTATCATGTTGTCCAGTCGAATTTGTGGTCCTTGTCATCTGTGTGTATGTCTACCAGGGACAGTTGGTTGTAGCATTTAGTGACTAGTTGATGTTCATGGATGTGGATTGCTAATTGTCAGCCTGTTTATCCTATATAGTGTTTCATGCAGTTTTTGCATGGAATCTTGTAAACTATGTCTGTCTTGCACATGATGGGTATTGTGTCTTTTGTTCTGCAGTGAACATGCCCACAACTACGGTATTTACTTAAATGGATGGAAAACCCATGCAGCAAACTGCTGAAGCTGAAAATCTCACTCATGGTCAACATTGTGAAGTCTTCCTAGGACTCTTATTTCTTCTGAAGATTAAGAAACAATGTATTTACTATGTTTCTAGAAACAACCGATCTAGAAAATCTTACTGGCAGATCTAGAAAACCTTGCTAGCATTTAAGATGTCAGAAAAGACTGGAGGAAAGTAGTTTCATTTCCTGTAAAGGTACTAACTTCAAGATCACCTAATTTTCAAATGAAGATACCTAAAATGTTTTACAGTAAATTTCTCTAACAACTTCACTTTTACTTGATGTGAACATCAAAAATAATGTTACTGAAGAGAATATTGTGCAAGTTTTTGAATGAAATAACTCCAAAAACACCTTTTGGGTTGCCATTTGCTCAAGAGTGTGTTCACTCAAATTGAAAATCTTTGTTAGTTTAAATATTTAAAATTGGCAATATAAATAAATGTTATCATTAACAGTGAAAGAAGTTTGTCCTGACCTGTGCTACAGTTTCACAGGTAACGGTTACTTCCATTCTTTGCTGAGTTAGGCAATTTAGTTCTCCAATAATCGCACCACTGCTCCTGTAATCAGTGAAGGTGGGTCTGATTTTGTCTGATGGTAATTCATCATCTTCATCTATATCCATGCCTTTACTGCTGATTCCAAGTAATGGTTTGACACCATGTAGCTATTAAACATAGGGAAGATGATCATATTTATAATTTTCTGACAGTAAGAACAAACTAAACCAAGAACAAGCAAAACTTCTGAAAATCCACGAGATGTCTGAATGCTCTGCTAAAACTAATTTGACATAAGGTGCAAATCCCAATGTTTCATGACACAGTAACACACTTCATCAGTTATGTAAAATATCAATTCAGACACCATTAGATGCACAACACTCGTCTCCCTGGAACAGCACAAGCTTCAGAATCACTTGCTTCTGCTTTAAAGAACACTGGTCAGATAAATTGAAGTCAGTATATTCAAAAAAATCAGAATAGAATTAATTATAGGTGGTCACACCTAGAAAATGAAATATTCCTATCTTAGATTTACTGGCAATGTTTACCATATGAAATAATCTAATTTCTCACCACAATGAGAAATATTCATCTTTTAAAACGCTGGATCAAACTGGGATTCAAACATTTCTCTTTGATAATGGTTTTAATTTTAAAAACAGTCTCCTGATAGTGCAGAACTTGAAATATTGCTGAAAAGGGACAAGGGTAATTGCAAGAATACCAAATTTGAAACACACAATTTATACTACACGATTAATTCTCAGGCTGTGGATGTTGCTGGTAAGGTTATAATAGTGCCCATCTCTGGATGATGTAAGATGGTTGAGTGGAATTTCTTCTTGAAATAGTGCTTACAGAAATTGATGTGTTACAGTTTCCCAAGTAACTGTTACTTCCATCCTTTGCTGAGGTAGGCAGCTTAGGTCTCCAAAAATTGTGTCACTGCTCAATTAATCAATGAAGGAGGGCCTGAAGTGTCTTGCTGGGCCACTTCTAATGGGACTTAAGGGTCAACCAACTGGAGTGAGGTTGGATTCACATACAGCCCAGACTAAGGAAAGACAGCAGTTTTCCTTTTCCAAAGGGCATGAGAAACAAACTGATAATAATTGAGAGACATACTGTAAGGAACTGTGTCCTATAGCTTGTGGGAAATTCAAACATATGTTCAGTGCTTCTAGTCAGTAGCTTTTCAATTCAGACATGCCATTATCATTTAATTAAGGATACACTATCCAAAAAATGGCAGTAAGCGTGATAAAGAAAAATTCAATATTTAAAAGGGCCAATTCACAGATGCAATTTCAAACAGTTGGAATTGGGAAGGATTAATTGGGTTTAAAATGTATTCATGATGGCAAAGGCAGCTTCCTGTGATGTCCTGTGAAGGGCTTTAAGAAGCTAATAGGAGTAGGAAACTTGCAGCGGAAAGATTGCCTGGAAGGACAGCAAGCTGGAGCCCAGTGCCATGGTCCTGGATGCAGCACACTAACTGTTTAATGACTTAAGCAAGTTAGAAATGGTGGGAACAGTGGCAGAATTACCTACATCTTGCAATGAGTATTGTCCAAACCCCTCACTCTGCCTTTTCAAGATGATGTCATCACATCACTTCTCATGCTCATTTAACTTGCAGGTGCACTCATCCTTCTCTCTCAATGCAGTTCTTTGTACCCCATCTATCTATCCACCAATGACCCATCACTGCTATTCACAATCATGCTTATACAATTTCATTTCTCTCACAAATACTCACCCTTACCATATGAACATCAACCATTGGTTCAACAGATGCCTTTACTTTCAGCCATAGGTTTTATCTTTTCCTCATCCAGAGAACAGCATGGAGTGAGAGATAACTAAAGATCCCCCTCTCGCCATCTCACATCTCATAAGTGCAAAGGAGTAAGTCAGAGTGTTTCGGAATCGCCGAGAAAGGGAGATGAGAAACATCAAGATATTTGGTGACACAATTCAATTATTGCCACCTCCATTTTTTATGGCAATTAGTCACATTGGGTAGAATCTTACAGGGGTCTGAGCAAGATGGACGATGCCAAGATGTATGGCAGAATTGGGCAACAAGCATGGTGAAGACCATCCTGATGTTTGGAGAAGCTCGCACCATCTTTCATGCTTTTCCAAAATGACATGGTGAGATCTCAACAGGCAGTGGTGAATTGCCAACTGATGGGATGATTGATTGTTAAACACTTTGTATATTGACGAGGTGAGTTGGGCTGTTAACAGCCTCCCATCTTAGCAAATCTGTCAAACAAGTTCGATGTTGTGAAAGCTAAACAAGGAAACCTAGGTTGGGACCTGGCTACTTCAGCTTGCTGCTTTCTCTGAACAACCTCCTTGTTGGACACCAGGCACCAACATTTCAGTGCATGTTCAATGAGTACTATCAATGGCATTTTACATGTGCAAGCCTCATGGTACATCTTATGCAGGGTGCTTCTGTACTTCAATACTGCACCTTAGGCTACTTTGGCAATTGTTATTATCATGCTGTAGCAACCATACATTGCACTTAAGGACATGTAACCAGCTCATGGACTAGCCCAGGTTGTATCTCTGGGCTCTTCACTTGGTCTCATAGACACACAGTGAGTGGGCTCTATCTGCATGCTGACAGCAACCCTGCCTTGTCTTGCATTGCTATGCAATTGTGCAGACATATAACTAGGCACCCTGCCTTGCTGCATAGCAGTTGTCAGACAAAGCGGTGAACATCTTGTTGAAGGCAAGATTGCATCAAGTTCACACATGCTCCATGGACCAGCAGCTAGGCAGCAAATATATTGAAGATGCAGTATGCAAGCAGCATGTTTCAAAATCTTCGAGAAGTAGACCTATCCACAGTCAGAGGGACCCACCAGTTCAGGGATACCCCGTACAGTAAGTCAGGACTTTAGGATGTGAAATGAGGTCAGCCAGTGGATCTGATAGAATATGAGTTCCCTGATTGGACCAGGTTAACAGCCTCAATCAAGGAGTCCTGGCTCACAGATATGAAGAGGGATGTCAGAGGACATTCAGTCTAGGAACCAGCTCGTGGCTAGCTGGGTCAGTGTCAGGTACTATACACATGTAAATAAAGGGTGACTCAGTTACAGGATACTAGCCTTTGTGGAGTTATTTTAGTGGCGATGAGAAAAAAACATGCCATTGAAGAGGTTCGCTCGCAACAATCATCTTTGAATTGGGAAAGCATTTCTGGCATCATGCTGCTAGTTAGGAGGGTTGACTCATTCAATCCTGCTGAAGATTGGGCCCAGCACATGGAAGGAATGCATTATTTTTTCAGACAAATTACATTGGAGCAGATGAAAAGCAAGGAGTTATTCTCCTGACAGATTTTAGGCCCACAGCTTTATCAGTTATTAGAAACTTAACTTTCACTGAGGCACCAGACACTAAAACTTTAAGAGTTGACAGATTGAGCCAAGTCTCTTCTAATTCTGAGACGCTATTGGTTTTACTTGGCAGTTCGTGAACTAGGGGAATCTATATCGGGATTTTTGACAAGGTTAAAACAAATGGCAGTGGCACATAATTTTGGTTTTACCCTAAGTGAGATGCTGAGAGAACATGTGGTATGTGGGATTAATGATGTGATCATGCAAAAGCGCCAATTAGCTGAAGCCCAACTGGACTTCAAACAGGCAGTACAACTGGCTTTTTATTAGAAAATGTGGCAAGTAGAGCATATGAGATACAGGGTATGCCAATGAAAGTGGACACCCTCACCAGGCTGACTGAGTTGAGTGAAGGCAATTGCATAGCCTCACTCAGGACATATTTTGAACAGAGGGACTCTAGGTCAGCCCACAGCAAAACCCCAAAACAAAGACAAGCATCAACAAAACGGTTAAAATTTTCTCAAGAATATGGGCCATCAGGCCATTGTAGTTGATACCAGGATTCATTCCAAGACAGGAAAAGTGTCCCACTGGGCCTGAATTGAGCAAGAGAACTCATAGGCCGGTATCCAGGACAGTGCAAACCCCAGAAAGTCCACTTGCAACTTGTTTGAAACGGTTAAATTTCTTACCAGCATCCAATCAGAACCAGTCAAAATAAATGTCTGGTTAAATGGTCACCCAGTTCTAATGCAGGTTGATACAGCATGGCTGTATCAGAGATTGTGGAACCAGTCTTTACCAAAATTTGCTCTGGTCTTCAACCCTTAAGTTTGCATAAGACCTCAGCCAGGCTGAGAATCTTTCAGGGGGAACCCCTACAGATTAAGGCACAACTTTAGTCATAGTCTCTTATGAGTAGCAGCAGGTTCAGTTATCACTGATTGCAGTAAAAGACTTAGGCCCAAGCCTAATGGAGTGAAATTTGTTGAAAAAGATTCAACTTGATTGGCTCAACAGTTTTTAATTCGAAAATAGCTGCCTGAGTGAAGTCTTCATTGAATACCCACAGATTTTTCAGGAAGATCTAGGGACTATCACAGGAGCAAAGGCCACCTTACATGTTGACCCAGAAACAATTCCACGATTCTGCAAAGCCTGCCCAGTGCCATTTGCCTTACAAGCAAAAGAGGCAGAAATCAGAAGGTTGGAAAATGAAGGAATTATCATATCAGTCCAGTTTGCAGAATAAGCCGCACCAGTTGTGTAGATTGTGAAGCCCAATTTGTCAGCTTGCCTTTGTGGGGGATTTTAAACAAATGACAAACTGCTTTTTGCAGCTGGATAAATACCCAATTCCTTGCACAGAGGATTTAAACGCAAAGCTGGCTGGCATGTCGACCTTCACAAAGCTGGACATGAACCATATGTTCTTATAATTGCATTTAGATGCTACAATTAATACCCATAAGGGTTTATACCAATATACGAGACTACCATTTGGGGTACTGTCAGCCTGTGCAATTATTCTAACGGATGATGGAGAACATTTTACACAGTCTACCCTGGTTGCCAAATATCTAGATGACATGCTAACAACAAGACCATTAAGGAGCCCAATAAGAAACACTTAGAGAATTTGGACATAGTCCTTAGATATTTCTCACAGGTAGGCATATGCATTAGAAGGGAAAAATGTGTGTTCCAGGCATCCCAAGTGACCTGATGTGCTAGAGTCAACAAGGTCATGTTACACCTGTTGGAAGACAAAGCGAGGGAGATCAAAGTTGCCCTGGCTCCCATGTCTGTATCGGAGCATAGATCTTTCCTTGGTCTGGTGAACTACAAGGGAAGGTTCGTACATAATCTGGCCTTCAACCTTCAACTCTGCATCAAAAAATGGTCAGCCTTAGAAATGGTTGCGTAGCCAAGTCAGAGCCTGCAGGCAAGTGAAGAAACAGCTATCATTCTCTAAAATGTTGGTAAACTATGATCCCAAGTGAGATCTGATGTTGATATGCAATGCCTCTCTATACGGTCATAGGTGGTCCAAGCAGAGGAACACCAATAGTGCATACATCCAGCACTTTGACTCATGCAGAGCATAAATATGCCCAGATAGAGAAGAAAGACTTGGTGGTCAGACTTGGAGTCAGGAAGTTCATAGAACATAGAACAATACAGTGTAGAACAGGCCCTTCGGGCCTCGATATTGCGCCGATCTGTGAACTATTCTCAGCTCATCCCCCTACACTATCCCATTATCATCCATGTGCTTATCTAAGGATTGTTTAAAACTCTCTAATGTGGCTGAGTTGACCACATTAGCAGGTAGAGCATTCCACGCCCTTACCACTCTCTGCATAAAGAACCTGCCTCTGACATCTGTCTTAAATCTATCACCCCTCAATTTGTAGTTATACCCCCTTGTACAAGCTGACGTCATCATCTTAGGAAAAAGACTTTCACTGTCTACCTATCTAATCCACTGATCATCTTGTATGTCTCTTTCAAATCCCCTCTTAGCCTTCTTCTTTCAAATGAGAACAGACCCAAGTGTCTCAGCCTTTCCTCACAAGACCTTCCCTCCAGACCAGGCAACATCCTAGTAAATCTCCGCTGCACCTTTTCCAATGCTTCCACATCCTTCCCGAAATATGGAGACCAGAACTGTACACAATATTCCAAGTGTGGCCGCACTAGCGTTTTGTTCCACCAATTCCTTTACAGATATAAATTTGTAATAACAATGGATCATAAATCCCTACTAGGTCTAGTTAAAGAGGACAAGACAGTGCTGCCCATAGCTTCAGGCCAAATTCAGCAGTAGACTCTAACACTAGGTGAGTATAATTACAAGTTGGAACACCATCCAGGAGGCCAAGTGGCAAATGCGGATGCATTGAGACAGCTCCTGCTTTCAGCTACAGGTAGTTCTCCTATAACACCATTGTTCCATTCCAGTGAAATCTCACTGAATAGAAAATCACTTAATAAAAATAACGGAGTCTATGGGAAATGTGCGGTTGGGTAGACCAGCAAAAAATAATACTCATGATTGCTCAAAAATTACCCAAAAACCTAACAAAAAATATAGCATAGCCTGAATGAAGGTTTAAATCATATTTATGAACAAAATGTAAATTTAACACATTACATTGAAAAAATATTATTAATGCAGGGACAGAGGGCCATCATCATCACCACCTTCAAGTGCAGTTGGAATTTCAGAAGTGGATGACTGTGGTTGATTGTCTTCTGATTGTTTCTTGGGGATTGATTTAGATTGTGTGATATGCAGGTCCAAGAACAAATTAGAAAGGCAAATGGTATGTATAAGAGCAATGCAGTCCTGCAGGAATTATATAGGGCTTACACAGGAATTATTCAAGAATATCCTTGTCTCAGAGGGAAAGCAATGAATATTCATTAGTTTAATTTTGGAGATGAAGTTAATCAATATTTAGTACTGTACCTCTCACATGCTCTGATGGCAGCTGACATTGGTGCATGTGCAGAACGGTGCAGAGACTTCAGTGCATCCGTAGAAAGGCACGGAGACTTCAGCGGATGAGCAGAATGGCGCAGAAACTTCAGCGCATGTGCAAAACAGTGTGGAGACTTCAGCGCTGGCAATGGTGCATGTGCAGAACAAAGCGTGCAAAACAACTGCTGCTAGAATTGCACTATTGTGAACAGAGGCAAGCATTCTTGAAAATAATCCTTCAGCGATGTTATAGCCAAATACGCTTTATACAAGAACTACCTGTACACCACTGGAAATGTACCACCACTGGAAGAGTTTGTAATGGTTTTAAATTTTCTGGACGCACTTCCAGTCACAGCTGACAATATTAGACTTTGGATGCAGAAACATCTGCTTCTGGCAAAACTAAACAGCTGGTGGTGTTGGGGGAAACCAAAGGGCTGTCACAACGAGAACTGAAACCTATTTGGATCTGGAGAAACCCAATCACAGTAGAGGATGGAATCCTATTATAGGCAGCAAGAGTGATTGTCCAAAACAAAACTCACTCCAGATACCCCTCATCACGGTCATCCAGGAGTTTCCAAAATGAAGTTATTGGTGACAAGTTATGTCTGGTGGCCAGGATTGACTGGAGACCTAGCTGCATTGGTGGGGCAGTTGTGAAGCTCAGAGTGCCAACAAGGACAAAAATTATCACCAGCAGCTCCCCCACATTTGTGCGAATGGCCAAGTAAATACTGGACTCAATTACACAGGCAATATGCAGGTCCTTTCATGGGTTCAATGTTTTATTCAATGTGGACGCCCACTCAAAATGGCTGGACGTGCAAAGAGTTCGGTCATCAAACATGATGACGACAAAAGAAAAATTGCATCTTTTGCAATACACCGACTCCCAGAAATGTTGGTTACAGATAATGGGCAATCATTTACCAGCAGAGAATTTGAGTCCTTCCTAAAGTCGAATAGTATTTGACATATAAGGACAGCTCCATACCATCTATCATCCAATGGTGTGGCAGAAAGAGCAATCCAAACTTTGAAGGCAGGCTTAAAGAAACAGCCTACAGCTTCACCAGATACCAAATATTTCATCAGAGAATCACCCGCTCATGCAACTACAGGGATAGCTCCAGCGAAATTGCTAATGGGGAGAAGACGACATACCACGTTAAATCTGATCTTTACAGACTTTGAGGGATGGTTGTGTATGAAACAGCATCAGGAATGTCAATGCCAGACATAAGACTCCGCTAAGTGAGGGAGACGGTGTACTTCAGGGGACAAAGTTTGATGTTGGAGCCAAGGGAATGGGTAACAGGTAGTGTCGATATGAGGTCAGGTCCAGTGACATATAAAGTTCAGGTAGTTGTGATGGCCCTTGAACAAGCACGTGGACCATATGAAAGCTGTGAACTTGTAAACGTTGCAGAAGTAAAACATGCCCAGCTGCATGACTGCCTTTCTGACTGTTTCAGAATCTGTGGATTTTCCCTTTCCATCAAGCGCTAAAGATACCTCGGAGTCTGAGGAGGACACTGTCCCCTTGATGCTTTTGCTGCCTGAAGAGGAGAATGTATTTCTTCAGGACACTTTGGGTGCAAGGGGCGAGCTACTGCACATTACACTCTGCCCATGTAAGAGACAGAGTGGAGGAACCAGACCTGGTGCTAAAATGTCCCAAAAAAAAACTGAACTATGTTCTTGGACACGGGGAGGGGGGGGGGGGGTTTGGTAGGGGGAAGGTAGTGACTATAACAAGCTCATAAAATATGAGTTCCCTGAATACAGCTGTTAATTTGGTCCATTCAGGGAGTCCTGGCTGATGTAAACAGATGTGTCAGAGGTTATATTCACTTTAAAAGCTGGCTCGAGGAAGCTAGATCAATGTCAAGGATTCTCCATGTGTAAATAAAGGATGACTTGGTGATGGGATACCAGTTTCTGTGGAATTATTTCACTCCTGATTCAAAATTATGCAACCTATCATGAAACTTTATTGAATCTCTTTGATCTGCATTGCCCCCTTCCAATTTCAACATATCCTTTCAGAGAACTGGTACCAAGACTGAGGAAAGTACTCCAGGTAGAATCCAACTGATGCCATATACAGCAGAAACATAACTTACTCGTCTTTATATGTCTGCCCTTTAAAGATAATAGATAACATTTCATTAACCATTTTTGATTTCTTTGTATCTGTTCACTAGCTTTTAGTGATTTGAATACATGGGCAGTTTAAAATTTCTTTACTTCTCCATAGTTCCTATATTCTTACCATTGGCTGACCAAGATAAAAAGGTTCTAGCACTGCCTTTTTAGTGTCATCGCAGGCCTGGGGGAACTTTTCATCTCCACAATACAGAGTAAAAAGATAGTTGAGTTCAATTTTGTTACGCAATAAATCCACATTGGGAAATGTTTGTGCCTACTCAGCTCTCTAAACTCTTTTTCGTTACCTTTTACAGCAGCTTTTAGTATGGACTAAAACCCTTTGTGTCACCAATAGCATTCAAAACCATTCTGATGATTTTATAATTCCACACAATAAAAATCTTTCATTTAATCTATATACATTGTATTCCAGCTCCCATATGTACTACTGACTATGTCATTTGGCTTAGAATCATCTGCAAACTTTGATGCATAACTTTCCCTGCAGCTGAGTCATTGAGAAAAAGAGCATCTTTCAATGAAAAGTACAATCACAACAGGATGAATAGGGTAGTTAAAAAAAATCAATACAGTCTCACCTGTGTACCATTTCTGACAGCAGCCTAAGAAAACATTTAGTGGTCTCTGAGGAGTAACCAAAGTTATAACATTCACATTTTAAAATAAAAAAAACAGAAAATGATGGAAATATTCAGTGGATCTGGCTGCATCTGTGGAGAGAGAAACAGAATTATGATCCGGGTTGATGACCTTTCAACAGGAATGGGAACTGAAACAGATCTTAAGGAAGTGGGAAGATGGGAAGTCCATGATTGGGAGAAATACAAGAGAGATTAAATAATGACAGAATAGTTAGCTGCGCAGCGTCAGACAGTGATACTGGGCCAATAAAAGGAACAAGGAGACAAAGGTGTGCCTAGAGCAAATGTGCTGCTGTTAAAAGCAAACACAGTATAAAAGCTGAATATGCAATGTGAGTAAACCAGATGGGTGCAAAGGTTATTGAAACTATTGAACTCAAAATTTAAAGATGATGTTCAGTTCCTCAAGCTTTGAGCTTCATTGTGGAAAATTAAAATGTCAAGCATCCAGTTGGTCAGGTCATGTTTGTGGTCTGAATAAAGATGTTTTATAAAGTTGTCACCCAATCTGTGTTTGAATTCCCCAATGTAAAGCAGAGAGTATCGTGAGCAGTGATTACAGTCTATCAAATTGAAAGAAATGCATATTTCAACTTAATATACTTCATTTAGTATTCGCATTACAGCCTGCTTTACACCAGGGAGACCAAAGAATGATTTGTGCAACACCTCTGCAAGCATGACCCAAGTTACAGGTTACCTGCCCTTTTAATTATCCATCTTGTTTTCACATTGGCCTTTCTGTACTCAACCTACTGCAGTGCTTCAATGAAACTCAATGGAGGAACTGCACCCAACTTTCCAGACTTCTGGACTCAACATTGAGTTTAATAATTTTAAACTACAATTTTTGTCTCCATTTTGTTTCCTTTTTTTTGCATTTTTTTTTATCCTTGCTTTTGCTTCTCTGGGTACACCTCTAGTTTCTTCCAATCACCACTAACTTTAGCCTGCACAATGAACTCTTCTGTCATGTCCCTTGCCTACAATATTAAAGAACATAAACCTGCCCATTAGTTCATTTTCCCATTTATCCCCTGCTCAGAAACTATTACACATCTGACTTTTCAGAGTTCTGCTGAAAGGCCACAGAACTAATTAACAATCTTGTTGTAAAAGAACATCGAGAAGCGAGTGACCAGAATATGATAGAATTTTATATAAAAGCAAAATACTGTGGATTCTGGAAATCTGAAATAAGAAGTTCTGAAGAAGAGTCATACTGGACTTGAAAAGTTAACTTTGTTTTTCTCTCTCTCCACAGATTCTGCCAAAGCTGCTGAGTTTCTCCAGCATTCTCTGTGTTTGTTTCTAGTCAGCTTTTTGGTGGGTTGGATTAAACGAAATGGTAGGCACTGGATTTTTTGTGTCTAAGATAATGGAGGGAATTAGGGAGGTGGTAGATCTGAAGCCTCACCTTAAATTTTAGCTGATATGTTTGATTTTCAATCTTCATCTTTAACCACTTATTTCTTGTTACAGAGGTATGTGACCCAGAAACATTACACAAAAGATTGTCTTGCAGTGTCAGCACTGTTTGGCTATGGTCAAATGCAACTTAATGTCAGGGGCACTCACTTTGCCTCTTTTAAGTCAGTATTTTATCCATATTTGAACTGGAGCCATAGTGAGGACTAGAATGTGTGCCTCTGATAAAATCCAAACTGGGCACTGGTGAATGCATTTTGCTGACTGTTACTTGACAGCCCTGTCATCAATCGAAATGCATCATTCTACTGATGTTTTAGAGTAGACTGATGGGTCGGTACTTAGTCAGATTGAATGTCTTTTACTTTGTGTGGACTAAATATACTGTTGCAATTTTCATTATTCTCAGATTGATGTCAATATTGTAGCTACATGGGAGAAGTTCGACAAGAGTTGGTTAATTCTGGAGCTCAAGTCTTGAGTAATATAGCCACAATTCAGCTGAAGTCAAAGTCTTTGCTGAATCCAGTGCTTTCAACTGTTCCTTGACATCACATGAATTTAATCAAATGAACTGAAGAATGGCCTGCATGAAACTAAGATCCGCAGGAGAACTTGCTGGAGATGGTTACAAATATTTTAGCCTTATCTTTTTCTATGATGTACTGGGGTCTTCCATAATTGAGAATGTAGATGCTTTTGGAGCTTCCACTTTAGTTGTTTAATTACACACTATTCATGACTGTACAGCTTGGATCTGATTTATTAGTGTGGGATCATTTTGCTCTGTCGATCACATACTGTTTCTGTTGTTTAACATTCAGTTAGACTCATGTTGTATCTATATCAAGTTGGCATGAACTTTTTTAAAGTATGCTTGGGTAAATAAAGAAGAACCAGGAGAGGTAATATTCTTGTATTTTCCAAGGACATTCAATAAAGTGCCACATAAAAAGTTAACATGCGAGAGCACATAAAGCGTTATCTAATATATTAGCTTGCATCAGGAATGGTTGATGGACAGAAAGCAAACAGTGAGAATAAATAAGGCGTTTTTAATTTGACAGGGAATAACTAGAGAGCGTCAAGGATCAGTTCTGAGATTTCAGCTACTTATAATCCACATCAATAGCATTAAAAAATAAGAAATGGCTCCAATTTTTGTTGTTGTTACAAAGCTAGATGGGAACATAAGCTGTGAAAGACAGAAGTGCTGCAAGAAGATATCAACAGATTAAATGAGTGGGCAATAAGGTAACAAATACAGTATAATATAATGAATATTCACTTTGGTGATAAGAATATAAGAACCCACCTGTGGTGCAGGGCTAATATCCCTACCCCTGGGCCAGAAGGCCAGGGTTCAAGTCCCATCTGCCCCAGGGATGTGTAATAACATGTCTGAACACATTAATTAGAAGAAATAGCAGGTTTTTTTTCAAAAGATGTGGAACTTCAGGTCCACAGTTCCCTAAAAGTGGAAACACAAGAATGTAAGACGGTCAAGAAGGCATGGACCATGCTTGTCTTCATCAGCTGGGGCATAGAATATAAAAATTGGCAAATCATGTTGCAGCTGTTTAGAACTTTAGTTAGGTTATGTTTGAAGTATTGCATACAATCCTGGTGCCAGATGACAAGAAGCATGTGGAGGCTTTGGAGAGATTCCAGAAACAGTTTACCAGGATGTTGCCTGGTTTGGAGGGTATTAGCAATGAAGATAGATTGGACGAACTTGGTTTCTTGGCACTTGAATGTCGTAGGATGTGGGACGATAGGAGTTTATGAGAGGTATGGATAGAATGGATAGTCAGTTTATTTTTCCAAGGGTAGAAATATCAATTACTAGGGGACTTAAGTTTACGAATAAAGGAGTAAGTTTAAAAGCTTTGTGAGAGGCAAGGTTTTTTTACACATAGAGTGATAAGTGCCTGGAATGCATTGCCAGACAAGGTGGTGGAGGTTGATAGAATAGCAACATTTAAGATACACCTTGATACATATATGAATAGACAGGAAATGGAGGGACATGGACAATGTTTAGTTTAGAAAGGTGTCATACCTTGGTACAGTCCTGCTGAGCTGAAAGGCCTGCTCCTGTGCTATACTGGACTTTCTCCTTTGAATACAGAATGGTTGCATGCAGAGCCCGCAAACAATTATGAAGGCAAATAGCAGGCATGCTTTTATTGCAAGGGAATTGGATGACAAGAATAAACAAATCTTGTTCCAGTTATATAGAGCTTTGGTGAGGCCACAACTGGGAACTATGCATAGAAACTAAGAAAATAGGAACTGGAGAAGGCCATTTGACACTTTTTTACTGGTTCATGGAATGTGATAACGTTGGTCTGGCTAGCATTTGTTGCCCGTGCCCAGGACTGAATGCCTGGCATTATACTAGGCAATTTTAGAGAGTATTTGACAGTCATCCATGTCTGTGTGGAGTTTGCACATTCTTCCCATGTCTGGGTGGGTTTCCTCTGGGTGCTCCGGTTTCCTCCCACAGTCCAAAGATGTGCAGGTCAGGTGAATTGGCCATGCTAAATTGCCCAGAGTGTTAGGTGCATTAGTCAGAGAAAGATGAGTCTGGGTGGGTTGCTCTTTGGAGGGTCGGTATGGACTGGTTGGGCCAAAGGGCCTGTTTCCACACTGTAGGGAATCTAACATAATCTAATGTTGCTGTGGGTCGAGTGCCACACAGGGCTGATCATGTTAGGATAGCAAATCTCTTTTCCTATTTGGGACTTCAGACTCACAGAAATGCTAACTTAACTGCCCTCTGAAATGAAACTCAGATGTATAAAACCATTGAAAAGCATAATAAAAGGAGCAAACCTGGATGGAACATTCAGTAATGAACTAGGCACCAGAAATTACAATGGCAAATTTAGCTCTGTTAAATTTGCAAAGTCATTCTTACCAACATCTGGGGCTAGTGCAATAATTAAGCCAGCCATCACACAGACAAGCAACAGCCTGACACTATCATGCTCATGGAATCGTATCTTAAAAACCATGTTCCAGACAACATGATTACCATCCCTGAACTGCATCACAATTACCACAGCACAGGAAGCAATGGGATGCATGAGGTGGGAGGTGCCTGGGAGTTCTCAGCATTTACTCTCAACCTTATGAATTCTCATGGCATCAGGTCCAACGTGGGCAATAAGCTGCCTGATTACCATATTCCCTTCTCTCCCGACTGATGTATCAGTGCATAGAGATATATGTGGATATACACAAAATGGGGAGTAAACTGAGGTCATTCAGCTCATTAAGTTTGCTCCACAATTAAAAATGATCATCTAATGGAGTACCCTGTTTCCACTTTCTCCTATACCCTTTGATCCCTTTTGCTGTAAGAATTATTTCAAAGTCCTTCTTGAAAACATTGAACATTTTGGCCTCAACTACCTTCTTTGGCAGAGAATTCCATAAATTCACCAATCTCTAAGTGAAGAAATTTCTCCTCATCCCAGATTTAAATGGCCTACCCCATAATCTTAGATTCTGACTCCTGATTCAGGATTCACCTGTCATTAAGAACATTCATCCTCCATTTATCCTGTCCAGACTTGTCAGATTTTACAGATTTCTAAGAGATCCCCTCCCCCCCCCATTCTTCTAAATTTCAATCACTATAGCCTGATCGATACAGTCTCTTTATACTTCAGTCATGCCACCCCAGGAATCAGTCTGGTAAATCCTCATTGCACTCTGTCCACAGCCAGAACATCATTCCCTCAAATAGCCACTCATCCTCCTGACCTGGAAATATTTCACCATTCCTTCACTGTTGCTGGGTAAAAATGCAGGAATTCCCTCCCTTATGGCATTGGTAGGTAAACCCACAACAGGTGGACTGCAGCAGTTCAAGAAGGCAGCTCACGACCACCTTCTCAAGGGCAGCCAGGGATAAGCAATAATTGCTGGTCAGCCAACGACGTCCACATCCCATTAAAAAATAAATAAATAAATAAACACCAAACCTACACAGAATACTCTAGGTGTGGTCTCACCAATGCCTTGCAGAATTGCAGCAAGTATTCGTGATCCTCTACTCAAATCATCTCACTGTGAAGGCCAACATACCACTTGGCTTCTTCAATTCCTCCTGCACCTGCATACTTCCTTTCAGCGGGTAATGTACAAAGACACCCAGGTTTTGTTGCATTTCCCCCTTTCTCAGTCTATTGTGATAGATAATCTGCCTTCCTGGTTTTGCTACTAAAGTGGATAACCTCACATTTATCCACATGATACTTCAGCTGTCATTTATCTGCCCACTCACTCAATTTGCCTAAATCACAGTGAAGCATTTCTACATCCTCCTTTCAGCTCACTCTCCCGTGCTGACCTGTGTTGTCTGCTTCTCCATGTTATGCGTTACTTTGAAACACAGAAACATGGAAACTAGGACGCTCAAACCTGTTTTGCCATTCAATATGATCATGGCCAAACTTTTATCTCAATGCAATATTCCCACTTTTTCTCCATACCCCCAATGCCTTAAATATGTAAAAGATTATCAGTCTATTTTTTGAAAATACTCAATGAACCAGCCTCCACAGCTATCTGTGCTGACTAACCCACCTCTCAACTCCCTAAAGCCTCTCCAAAATCTAGAAGGCACAAGTCATGAGTGTGATGGAATACTGCCCAGTTGCCTGGCTGAGTGCAGCTCTAACAACACTTGGGAGGCTTGGCACCATCCAGGACAAAGCATTCTGCTTTACTGACACCATATCGACAAATATCCATCCCCTTCATTACCGGCATACAGCAGCAGCACTGTGTACTATTGACACGACATACTGCAGAAGTTCACCAAGACAACACCTACCAAGCCCACTACCATCCTGAAGAATGAGGGCTCAGATACCTGGAACCATCATCATCTGGAAGTCCTCCTCCATGCCATTCACTTTAATGACTTGGAAACATACCAATGTCCCTTAAGTATTGTTGGGTCAAAATTCTGGACTTCCTCCGTAATAGCAAACTGGTGTTTTTATACCAAATGAAATGCAGCATTTCAAGAAGACAACTCACCATCACCTCCTCAAGATCAATTAGGAATGGGTAAAAAATGTTGACCCAGCCAGAGAAAACCACACCCCCAAAATAAATTAAATTAATAAATCTGAATTTTATTCAAGTGAATTTCAGGCTTCTGAAAGGGTTTGACAAACAGACACTGAGATGCTGTTTCCTCTGGTTGAGGATTCCAGAACATAGGGATATAAATTATTTTTATAATTGATGCGTAATGACATACCTCAAGGGTAAGTGAAACTGAATCTGGAACATCTGACTCAGAGCTTTGGATACTGCACCCCAAGTCCACAAACACAGAAATATATTTAGTCAATATTCAGATATGCTATGACACACTTCTACAACACAACCCAAACATGGAAATCTAAATATTTATAGTCAATCTGCTATGACACACCTCTAATCCAATGGGTCTTGACACTAGGCATTCTGACCCAGAAGCAAGGACACTGTGCCACATGAGCCCTTAACAAAGGGATACTATCTTGGGATAAGGGGTTAATAATTTAGGAATGTGGTTAACAGTGTGGTAATCATCAAATAATTTGTTTTTGTGATATGATTAGGAAATAGATATTGGAGAGGATACTAAGAGTAACTCCCCTCTTCTTCAGTAGTGTCCCAGGATCTTTTACACCTGAACAGTTAAGACAGTACCTCAATTTCATGTCTCACCTGAAAGGCTGAAAGTGCAGTGTTCACTCAGTACTGCACTTGGTTTTTATGTCCACGAGCCCTGAAATGTGTTGTGACCATATAGCTTTATAGTTCAGAGGCTAGAGTGCTACCAACCGAATAACAGCTACACAGGTCTTGGTGCAAGTTAGAATACATGGAAGCAAAGTTTTGATATGCTAAAGTTCACAGAGAGTGAAAGATGGAATGCCAGCTAGGACAGCACACAAGTAGTCAAATTCATAAGAAACCAGAGCTTCAGCAACAGATACGCTGAGGCAGGGATGCAGACATGCAATGTTACACAGCTATAATTAAATGGCACAGAAGTGAATATGCAATTGAGAGGCAAGGTGGCTCAGTGGTTAGCACTGCTGCCTCACAGCACCAGGGACTTTGGTTTGATTCCAGCTTCGGGTGACTGTCTGTGTGGAATTTGCACATTCTCCCCGTGTCTGCATGGGTTTGCTCTGGTTTCCTCCCACAATCCAAAGAAGTGCAGGTTGGGTGAATTGGCCATGCTAAATTGCCCCATAGTATTCAGGGATATGTAGGTTAAGTGCATTAGTCAGGGGAAATGTAGAGGGAATGGGTCTGGGTAGGATACTCTTCGGAGGATCAGTGTGGATTTGCTAGGTTGAAGGGCCTGTTTCCATACTGTAAGGATTCTATTCCATTTTAAAAAATCAAATAAAACACAATGGTGTGAATTTCTGATTCATTCTCAGACAGTGAGCAAGCAGAAGGATTCAGCTGAGGGTCTGGAAGTGGATTTTATGATAGCTTCCTAATGATTTCTGCAGTAAAACCATGTTATTGCAGAGACCTAATTGCATCTTTGTACAAAGCCAACCCCAAACAAATAAGGAGGGGATTTATTAGGGTTCAAGTTGATGATACCTCAGCAGTCATTCATTAAAATGACTTTGCCTTTATATAGCATCTTTGATGACCTCAGATTATTCTAAAAGAAATTATAGCCTCTTAATGTGACAATGAGATGGGTGCATCTTTCATCCAATTTACATCCATTTAAATAGGTAGCCTGAAATTAAGCTTTCTCAGTCCTTTTCAAAGTATTCACACCATATGGTAGCTATGATGTGGAGGTGCTGGCGTTGGACAAAGTCAAAAATCACACAATGCTGGGTTATAGTCCAACAGATTTATTTGAAATTGCAAGCTTTCAGAACTCACTCCTTCCTCAGGTAGCTAGAGCGTGGCTCAGAAAGCTTGTGGTTTCAAATGAACTTGTTGGACTATGACCTGGTGTTGTGTGATTTTTGACTTTGTACACACTAGATGGCAGCAGAGCTCCATTACTGGATAATTAAACTTCAGCACAAAAATGTGGGAACTTAAGGAGTCCTCTCAGGAAACTTTTTCCAAGAGAGCATTTCAGATAACAAAGACATAACAACATAAAAAAATGAATTAAATATAACATCTTAGTGCCACCTGCAGTCTCCATTATTGATCCTGACAAAGTTTGAAAGCTGGGACATTTAGGTCTGGGACAGATTGTAGTTTTTCTGAAGAGAACTCATTTTAAAGAAGCTAGAAATACAGTCTCAGTGTGATAGATCAAAATTGTGGAAAATATGATAGCCTTCTCTGGACAGTAAGTAAGCTCACAGGTCACCCTGCTTGGGTGTTGGGCACAAAGCCAATTCCATTCCTGGCCCCTGTTTGAGATTGAGTATCCAGACAATCATCCCCGAAAACTGTCTTCTCTCAAAAATGCCTGGGCTCTTGGGTGTTCCTTCCCTATCTGTCCTTCAAGTCATGACCTTTAAACTCTGACTACTTGGGGTTCAGAGACTCCAGTACTTTGACTCCAAAGACTGGTTATAGTCCCAGAAGTGACCAACCACTCTCTGGCAGACATCAACGAAAGGGACAGAAGGTCTATCCATACTCAATTTATACTGATTGAGGAGGGAAGGTGATAGTGGAGAGAATGAAACCTGCCATCCGAAAAGTTTCATTAACCATTAAAAGCTTTCAGAAAAAAATAAGCTGCAAATCATTATTTTTATTGGATATCAATAAAATGGTTCAATTGACATCATAGAATTTATATGCCATAGAGCAGCCATTTGACTCATTGCACTTGCATCACATTTTTCACGCACCTGAACAGCTTTTCCAAAAATCACAAAATCTTAAATAGCTAATTTCAGCTGGAGTATCACTTGTAATGGCACTATTATCTCTGGTGACTCCCCCTGCTCTCCCCACCCCGGCCCTCCCCAAGGGATCTGTCTTTATCCACCTTCCTACTTTTCATTAACAAATAAACCATTGGCAACATCATCCAAACGTATGGTGTAAGTTTTTCACAACAGCCAGATTTACCTCAGCACGACCACTCTCAACTCTTCCACTGTTGCTAAATTATTTGACTGCTTATCTAATGTTCAGTATAGTGAAGTAGAAATTTCCTCCAATTAAATAGAATCATAGAATCCCTACAGTGTGGAAACAGGCCATTAGGCCCAACAAGTCCACACTGACCCTCCAAAGAGTAACCCACCCAGACCTGTAGCCCTACCCTATTACTCTATATTTACCCCTAACTAATTCCTGATGAAGGGCTTATGCCCAAAACATGGATTCTCCTGCTCCTCGGATGCTGCCTGATTGGTTATGCTTTTCCACCACCACACTCTCGACTTTGATCTCCAGCATCTGCAGTCCTCACTTTCCCCTAACTATTGCACCTAACTTACACATCCTTGAATACTATGGGAATTTAGCATGGGCAATTCAACTAATCTGCACATCTTTGGATTGTGGGAGGAAACTCACACAGACATGGGAAGAATGTGCAAACTCTATACAGACAGTCACCTGAGGCTAGAACTGAACCCGGGTCCCTAGTGCTGTGAGACTGCAGTGCTAACCACTGAGCCACTTGTTGGAAAGACTAATGTCATTGTTTTCACTATCTGCACCAAACTCCATTCCCTAGCTACTGATTCCATTCTTGACACCTAAGTTAATAGTTTATGATCAAGCAGCATGTTCATTTTTAAATGTTCATGTTGTTTTCAATGCCCCTATGTCTTCACCCCTCCCTTTCACTGTAATCGACTCCAGTCTCAGAAACCTTCAAGACTTCTGAACTATTCCAATTATTAAGCATTCCTGATTTTAATTGCCTTATCAATGATGGAAAGCCACTTAAACCCTAAATTCTAGAATTCCCTTGACACCTCTCGGTTTCTCAATCTAATTTCCATCTTTTAGGACACCCTACTGCTTTGATTAAGCTTTTCTTAATCTGATCTAATATCAATTTATATGGCTTTATATCTTTTTTTTTGATAATGCTTCTGTGTAACACCTTAGAACATTATATTAAAGGTGCTATATAAATACAAGTTACTGTTACATTAATATATTTTATTTCACTGACGAGTCTATATAAGTTATTATTGTTTACAGCTTTGAAAGTACTTCCACATTAGGCCACTCTTTATCCATACCCCAACAATTTCATTTCTATATATTGAATTGAAAAATTAGTATCAAATCAACTGCTAATACCCTTTCAGGCAGTGCATTCAAGATCATAAAAACTCAGCTTGAAAACAATTTTCAAATTCTGTTGGGTTCTTCAGCCAATTATCTTAGTGTTGCCCACTGCTTACCAAGCCATCTGCTAGTGGAATTATAATTTCATTAACTTGTACGCTGGACCAGACTGCCTCAACTGCAACTGTGGAGCTGCAAGCGAAAAACACGAGTGGGGCTTAAGTCCATTCCCATTATTGCCGGGATTCTATTTTTTCCATTGGGCAAAAATAAGGTGGAATCTATGATTCGTCCAACAAGGAAAGAAATTCTTTTGGTCCTGTTTCCCTTTGACTTCAAAGGGCTTTTGTGGGACAGACCCTTTTGCTTTAATCTCAGTGGTGGTCAGATGCCAATCCTCTTCTGATCAAGATTCTGAGATTTAGATGATATTCTTTTCCTCCACTATGAGCCATGTTGCCAGTACTGTGCCCCGGAACTCCAGGTATCCTGAGTGATTTATCACACTAATTAAAATTGAGTAGTTATAACTTTCAAAGTATCACAGGAAATTTACAAAGATGTGCAAGTCAGGTGGATTGGCCATGCTAAATTACCCAGAGTGTTCAATGATGTGTAGGTTAGATGCTTTAGCCATGGAAAATGCAGCCTATAGAATAGGGGGATGAGTTTGGGTGGGATGCTCTTCAGAGGGTTGGTTTGGGCTTGCTGGGCTGAATGGCCTGTTTCCACACTGTGGAAAAAAATAAAAAATGGAGTCACAGATAAACAGGTGATGAAGAAGGCATATATCATGTTTGCCTTAAATGGTCAGTGCATTGAGTATAGGAGTTGGGACAGCATGTTGGGGCTGCACAGGACATTGATGAGGCCAATTTTAAAATACTGCATTTATTTCTGGTCTCGCTGCCAAAGGAAAGGTTTTATAAAACTTGAAAGCGTTCAGAAAAGATTCATAGGGATGTTGCTGGGATTGGAGAGCTTGAGCCGTAGGGAGAGGCTGAATAGGCTGGGTTTCTTTTCCCTGGAGCATCGGAGGCTGAGGGGTGACCTTATAGAGGTTTATAAAGTTATGAGATCAGGCAAATAGCAAGGTTTCTTTCCCTAGGGAGAAGGAGTTCAAAACTAGGGGGCTTATTTTTTAAGGTGAGAGAAGAAACTTTTAAAAGGACATCAGGGGCTACTTTTGTTTGTTCATGTGTGGAATGAACTGCCAGAGGATGTGGTAGGTGCAAGTACAGTTACAACATTTTGGATAAGTACATGAATAGGGAAGGTATGGAGAGATATGGACCAAACGCAGGAAGGTGGGACTAGTTTAGTTTGGGAACATGGTTGGTGTGGACTATTTGAACCAAAGGGTCTGTTTCGGTGTTGTGTGACAATGATTCTATGAAATGGGATGAGATCAGATTAGGATATCTGGTCAGCATAGATGAGTTGGATTGAAAGATCTGTGATTGAAAGGTAAAACTCTATGACTCAAAGCTTTATCATTGGAAAGATATTCCCATAGATTAAAAAAGAACACATTGTTCCAGTAAAACGAAACTCTTGCTTTGCTGAAGAGATATGGCCAAAACATGAATCTGTCAATTCTGTTAACAGTTGTTACATCAGTGTTTCCAGCATTTTCAGTTGATGTTATTCCAGAATTCTTAACTCAAGACAATGACTTACAACGATATGAAATGTTTAGGATGTAGCACAGAATACGAGCACACTGTTCCTTTCAAAACAACTCAACCTGACAGCAGCACCTGAAAGCAGTCTTGGTAGTACACGACATAGTTGCTAATGTTTTGATGACTAACAATAACTAAACTGTTTTAGTCAATTAGCCTTATTATCTCAAACAATGCAAGCACAGAATGAGATACACATAACTAAAAATAGCTGGTTTATATGATCAAACCAGCTGCAGTTTTGGAGCCCTCTTGTGGTACAGTGGTAGTTTCCTTACCCCTTCACAGGAATCCTTGGTTCAAGTCCTACCTGCTCTAGGGGTGTGTAATAACATCTCTGAACAGGTCAATAGAAAAAATAAGTTAAATTTAGGACTCTCCTGGGATGCAGTAGTAGTGTCCTTAAGCTTTTCACAGGTAGGCCTGGGTTCAAATCCCTCCTGGTCCAGAGGTGTGTAATAACATCCCTGAACAGGTTAATTAGAACAAATAGGTTAAATTAAAAAACTAATACACTACTGGCAAAAAAATCTGGATTAGTAATGCTTACTGCTCGGTGTCAAAACAGTATTTTTGGTGAACCATAGAAGTGCTGGACACTACTGAATCCAGTCAGTCGCATTCCCTTGCTCTATCCACATAGAGCAGAGTCCTTCAAATTTACTTTGCTCAAATATCTAACTAATTTCCTTTTGAAATTATTAATCATCTCTGGACAGGAGTCCCCAGGTCCCTCTGTATCTGACAGTTTTTAGAATACTGGCATTATAGTTTATATTGCCTCTTCCTATTCTTTCTGCCAAAATGAATAACATCATACTTCTCTGCATTACATTTCATCTGCTATTCATCTGCCTATACTGCTAGTCTAAGTTCTATTCACCTGATTTGTATGACCCTCAATGTTTGCTGCACACCTAAGTTTAAATCTAAAGCAAGCAAAATAAGGTGTTGCCATGGGGCAAGTGACATATGAGGATATTGTCTTCTTTAATAGTTGCAGGTTCACTACTGGTCATAGTAAAGACCATCCAAATAACTGTTTGGAGCATAGTAATGAGCCTGTTTCCCTCAGGTTAGCTACTACTGCCTCCAGATATGTCACACATTTTCCTGCAAGAGAGTAGTAAATATGCCATGTAATCTGCTTTGCTAACTTAACATGTTTGAATATCTGGACACTGTAGCAAACTTTTGAGATATAAGTGTGAGGCTTGAAACACTGTTACGTGCTGGAGAGTGTATTTTACGAACATGAATGTATATGGATGCCAGAAAAGAGCCGTGATTGATAAAGACAGTTGGTAGTCAAGGACAATGTAAGCATTCTGGCAATAGTATTGATGTTCTACAACCAGCAGCATCCCTCGTCAATGTGTTCCATTGCGGCTACAACATTTGGATCCATCTAACAATGCCAAAAATTGGACAGGAGACCGTCCACAAAAAGCAGGACAAATCCAACCCCATCACTTAAAATGCCATCAACACCCTCCCGAGCACTGGCAAAGTAACAATGTTATCAGAATCACTAAGCAATAATGTAGTCACTGAAGCTCAGTTGGGATTCTGTAAGGACTATTCAGCTCCTGACCTCACTACAGTCTTCAACCAAACATGGACAAAAGAACTGAACTCAAGAGGTGAGATCAGAGTGACTGCACTTGGCATTCAAGCAGCATTTGACTGAAGTTTGCACCTAGAGGCTCTTGCAAAACTCAAGTAATTGGGAATCAGTAGGAAAACTCTCCACAGACCAGGTTCATTCCCAGCAAAAAGGAAGGTGGTTGGGGTTGTTGGAGGTCAATTACCTTAGAGTTGTGCCCGAGACTGAAAATCTTCAGCTGTTCCTTCAATATGCAATTTCAACCTCCTGGCATCACAAAGTAAGAAACGGGGATGTTTACGAATTATTGCACAATGTTCAGTATAATTTGTGACTCTTCAAATACTTAAGTAGTCCATATGTAATGGATAACATTAAGACTTAGGCTGATAACTTTCAAGTTAGATTCGTGCTACATACGCCAAGCAATGACTATCTCCAACAAGAGAGAATGTAAATGTCTTTCCTTGAACTCTCATCCATAAGCACTGTAGATACCAGATGAACTTCATACCTTCTCAAGATAATTAGGGATTGGGAACAAATGCTGGCCTAAAAAGCAATAAAAGCATTCCACGAACAAATACATTTTTAAAAAAAGGCTCATATACAGTTGGCAAGATATGCCAAGAAAACATGTATTCGCCGACCTTGATTGCTCGTGTGAGATAATTAAATTTCTCACGTCACCACACCCTGGTCCCAGGTCTGGACTTCCTCCCTTGCTTGTTGAATAGCGCATCCTATGTATTACTATTCTTCAATGTTTTCAAAATAACATTCAATTCAACAAAGACTCCTTGCACCTGTTCGGACAATGTACTTGTCCTTTACCAGTTGCATGATGGCTTTAGTCAGACCAGGCTCGATTTAACTGATACCAATCACTCAGGAAATTTACCCTTGCAATGGTGTCTGGCTCGTCAACAGAGTGATCAGTATTTGCTGGATGCTGAAACCATTTAAAGAAGAGTGTTGCAGTCAACAGACATGAGTTAATTCCATATTATGCCCTCATGCCTGCTTTCAGTGGTTATCAAAATTAGCCCCAAATACATTTACAGAAAAAAGATATCCACTGTTCCAGTAATATTTTAAGCAATTATTTACATCCATCATTTTCAAAGGTATTTCGGAAGCATAATGAGTCATATTGCATGCAAAACATGATCACCTCTATTACGTTTGAAGTTTTATGTTTTGGAATGCTTAATTGTAATTGCTAACTCTTTTTTTCCCAATATTTACAGCCTTTGGTCAGCTTTAGTGTTTAACAATACCTATTGGAATATGTGTCACTTTCCGAATTAACATGTTTGAGGAAAATTAATTAAAATAATTTCCAAAGCAGTATCTCATTCCCAATATTCTGCCATTTATGAATCCAATTTGCACTCTCTTACAAAATACAGAAAGCTATTGTGCAATTAGATTAGAAGAGAACATGTTTATTCTGGTTGCAAACTGACACCAATTTTAAATGATATTGCTGAAGTACAGTGCAATGAAAAGACTGAAGATCTGGAATTTTGTCAAAGTTTTTATTGACCCGAAACAAGACTCAGACAAATGATTTCATTGTCCAAAACCAAGTTTTTAATAATCATGCAAGGGACAAGTCCTTAAAATATAGGAAGCATCCCTGAAGTTATTCAAATTATAGTCTTTTATAACAAAATCCGCAGGAAAGTCTACACATGACGTATTCATTTTAGTAACAAGTACAGTTATGATAAAATGCCATGCTGTTAACAAATGAATGCAGCTACAGTTTTATAGTTTCAGTTAGTATAGTATAGGTCACAGCTTGTTCACGTCACAGAAACGTGTGTTCCTTCCCAGGGATTCTAGCCAAAAAGGCCTATACTCGCTAAGGGTCTTGATTTATGACCATAAGATGTCTGCTTGACTAACAAGCTGCCTACTTTAAAATGATTACTGCTTTATACTTAGGCTAAATGTCTTTGTTGTTAGTAATAATATTGTTATGAAGGTGTAGGTGTACTGTACCTTAAAGACAGCGAGGAAGCTGGCAAGGACTGAAAGCACTGAGTGTGCTGAACAATTTAAAAATGTAACATTTGATTGACACAAATAGCTTCTGTGTTGCCATGGTCCAAAAACAAGTTCAAATTTGGCTAATCAATTTAAATTATGCCCCAGATACCAAAATCCAATCAAATTTGAATTTAATATGTTGATGTCATCAAACCAATGAAATGATCTAATGTTTTGAGGTCTAAAACTGGGCATTTTGAACAGTTAGAGAGAACAGGAAAGAGTTGCCAAGCAAGCACCAATATAAGGCCAGCCAGATAACTCTCTGAAAGATACCTGTCCATGATAAATTTGTGGAGCAGAACATGGAAGCTGAACTAGAGACACCTACAGAGAAAGTTTGACATCTGAAGACAACAATTGGGTTTGAAATTGATTTGCCGTAAATTTAAGAGGGAATTTATTGAATCAGTATTATAGAGTGGGAGGTAGAAATAGGTTTAAGAGAAAGGAGTTATAAATAATTGTTGTTTAATGTTCTCTTTTGACTTATAGACTAAATTTAAGTAATGATATTTGGGATAGTTCTCTGCCATTCTTAATTTAACAGATTACAGCGCGAGGTGAGCTGTGTGTCTGGTTTAAATTAGCAGAGGGGTTTACTCCATGTCACAATATATTTTAATCCCTAATCTACTTTGTCTTTTATATAATCATTAAGCTACTCTACCTTTCATGTTGGTCTAGTAAGCAGTTTTATTCTTCCACAGCTCCAGATCATAGATGGCAAGCAAAAACCATTCTTCTCAGCTGCAGCAAGTCTACAGCTTGGAGTGGTAACTGTCAACTTGCTCAAATAAATTTGTAAGATGTCACTGTGCACTAAACCACTCAGTGAAGAACAGATCCTAAAGGTATACAATGATGTTTTTGCAAGTTTGGCAAAGCTTCATGGAGAACATGTCTTGAAATAGATGAGAGGTTAGGATCAATTCTGCATCTGCCAAGAAAAGGCCAGTCTGAAAGGCAAGACATGGAAAAAAAAGGGAGTAATCTATAAAGTGACAGCTCCTACAGAATGGATTAGTAGTATAGTTGTAGACTAATAAGCTGGAAAACGGTGGTTATGTACTGACCTGAATTCTAAATAAAGCTCTATACAGACCTCACTGCCTCAAGCCAACCATTGAAGGAACTTATCCACAACCTCCAAGTGCAAAAATATTAACTTCTCTACATGTGAAGGATGGGCACTGGCAAGTGAAGCTGGATGAAACAACAGTTTTCTAATCTCCTCAAGAGATAGATGGTTGGACATGCTGTTTGGTATTTCCACAGTTGAGGAGTATCAACACAAGCAGCATGAGATAGTTAGTAACCTTCCTGGAGTAGAAGTTATAGTGTATGATCTGCTAGTATATTGATGTAGAGACACAATGAAAGAAGCCATTTCTGTTCACAATCAACATCTAAAGTAAGTGCTCGTTAGAACTTGTCAAGTGAGCCTGAACTGAACAAGAAAAATTTATATTAAAGATGTCCAAAGTTAAATATTGTACAAGGCTTGAAGTCATTCACCTGGATCCCAAAACGTTGACAATTTTAGTAATGATGTGGTAACCAATAGAGGTAATGATTTGTTGGATTCGTCTACAACTTAACAAATTCACTGCTCATCAGAGGGTGAACTATTATGCCAACACACTGCCAAGGATGTGGAGTGGTATTAGGGCACAGAATATAAAGCAGTGTTCAATAAAATCAAATAACTATTGTGAGTAATGACAGCTGAAAGCCTATGAGATAAATGATGAAATCACCCTTAAGTGTGACACCACTGAGACAGGATTTGGAATTACCCTAATATGGCAGGGGCAACTTGTAAGATTTGCATCCAAGGCAGTAACAGATAGATGCTATGTTTAAATTGAGGAAGAGTGCCTGCAATGTGAACATTTCCATCAATACATATTTGGAAGAGACAAATTTACAGGTGAATTTGACAATAAGGCATTTCAAAGTATTTTCCTACAGCAATTAGTTTCTGCTCCAAAGCATCTGCAAATAAGGTTACTCCATTTGCAAGGATATGATCTGGATGTGACATAACACAAGTATGGGAAACAGACGTTCATTGACGATACGTTGTCATGAGGAACATGTCCTGGGAAGAAAGTAAAGATCCTACAACAGACTGTGAAATCTTGCAGACCTGATGTGAAGGAGCAGTTTCACGAGCTCTGGAACTGATCTACCAAGCAGAGATATTGCACCTATCAGAGGCCTTACTCAAATCAAATGAATTCCCTAACAAAACACAATTTTTCAACCTTTGCAGAAAATGAAAGGATGACCTGAAAGCATCCATGCCAGTCCTATGGTCACAAGAGAATATTATTCACACTGAGATGAACTGACAGCCCAAGATGGTACACTATAGAAGGGAAATAGTGTAATTATCCTTAAGGAGATGAAAGGAGAGATGCTAAAGTCTATCCTTGCAAGCCACTAATAAATTCAGTCAAGTCTGGGGAAAGCATGAGAATTGAATGTCCACATCGGCAAACATATAAAATGAAATCAAGGACCACATCCACCAGTGAAGTGTTTGAAATGAGCATCCAGCTAAGTAAACTAAATTCAACACCCTAGATCATCTTCACACTATTCCCAGTCAAATGGAAAAGCTGAGGCAGCATGGTCAAATGGTGAAAGGAATCATAAAGAAATTAAGCAAATCCAAGTGAGGTAAATTCAAGAAATCCAAAACAAGTAATCCTTGAGTGGAGAAACATGCTTACTGAAAGGATGGGAAGTCGTGCAGTACAAAGACTAATGCCATACTGCATCCAAACTATCTTTCTAATTGCTAAAAATAAAATAAATGAAACCAGAAGTAATAACAAGTCTGACTGACAAAATCAATGTAAAACAGCTGACAGGCAAATTTCACTTTGACATGTGAAAAGAGATATTAAGAATAGAAATGCAGTGCTCTATTAACCAAAAAAGAGAAAATGCTGGAAAATCTCAGCAAGTCTGGCAGCATCTGTAAGGAGAGAAAAGAGCTGATGTTTCGAGTCTAACTGACCCTTTATCAAAGGGTCAGTTAGACTCGAAACATCAACTCTTTTCTCTCCTTACAGATGCTGCCAGACTTGCTGAGATTTTCCAGCATTTTCTCTTTTTTGGTTTCAGTTTCCAGCATCTGCAGTAATTTGCTTTTATCCAGTACTCTATTAATGTGGCTTCTGCCTTGCCATACTCATGAAACATAAACTGCAGGCATCAAACCTACAGGTGATTCAACAAAGATACAGTACAAGCTAGACTGTAGTTCTGTGCTCTTGTAACACTACTGAATGTACCTTGTTACTAGAATTCAAAAACTTGACCTTGCTCAAAAGATTGAATGAAGAGAATGTTATTGAAAAGAATCCTGTAAGAATCTTCCTGATGGATCAGGGAATACAGAAAGCGAGAAGGAGCTTGGGAATTTTAAACAGAAGACAACATTTTTGATGAAGGAGATATAATATAGAAACATGGTGTTTTAATTTGGGTTTTCAGTTGTGTTAAGTAAACAGGCAACCCTTTCTGTATGAAGAAAGTGAGGGCTAAAGATGCTGGAGATCAGAGTCAAAAAGTGTGGTGCTGGAAAAGCACAGCAGGTCAGGCAGCATCCAAGGAGCAGGCAAATTGACTTTTTGGGCATAAGCTCTTCATCAGGAATGTTAAGTAAACAGGCAATCCTTTCTGTATGGAGCAAGTGAGGACTGCAGATATTGGAGATCAAAGTCAAAAATTGTGGTGCTGGAAAAGCACAGCAGGTCAGGCAGCATCCAAGGAGCAGGCAAGTTGATGTTTTGGGCATAAGCCCTTCATCAGGAATGTGGGGGGGAGGGGTGGTTAGCTGAGAGATAAATAAGAGGGGTGTGGGTTTGGAGGTTGGGGGGAAGGTAGCTAGGAAGGTGATAAGTGAATACAAGTGGGGGGGTAATGGTGATAGGTCGGAGCGGACAGGTGAGAGAAGTTCAATAGGGTGGTGCCAAGTTGGAGGTTTGATCTGTGATAAGGTGGGGGGAGGAGGGGAGATGACGAAACTGGTGAAATTGATGTTGATGCTGTGGTTGGAGGGTCCCTAGACGAAAGATGAGGCATTCTTCCTCCAGGCGTCGGGTGGCTAGGAATTGGCAGTGGAAGAGGCCCAGGACTTGCATGTCCTTGGCAGAGTGGGAGGGAGAGTTGAAGTGGTTGGCCACAGGTTGGTAGAATTGTTTAGTGAGTGTGTCCCGGAGATGTTCTCTGAAACATTCCACAAGTTGGCATCCTGTCTCTCCAGTGTAGAGGAGATCACATCGAAAGCAACTGACACAGTAGATGAGGTGTTTGAATGTGTAGGAAAATATCTGCTGGATGTGGGAGGATCCTTTGGGGCCTTAGATGAAGGTGAGGGGGAAGGTGTGGGCGCGGTTTTACACCTCTTGCGGTAGCAAAGCAACGTGCCAGGAGTGGAGGGTGGATTGGTGGGCGGCGTGAACCTAACGAGGGAATGGTCTCTGCGGAAAGCTGATAGGTGTGGGGAGGGAAATACATCTCTGGTGGTGGGGTCTGACTGTAGGTGGCGGATGATGCATTGCATCTGGAGATTGGTGGGGTGGAAAATGAGTTGAAGCGCCACCACACTCTTTGATTCTGATCACCAATATCTGCAGTCCTTGCTTTCTCTGGGGTGGAAGGTGTGGGCCAGGGGGTTCTATCCTTGTTGTGATTAGAGGAGTGGGATTCAATGATGGAGATGCAGGAAGTGGAGAAGATGTGCTGGAGGGTATTGTTGACCATGTGGGAGGGAAAATTGCAAACCTTGAAGTAGGAGGCCATTTGGGCTGTTCTGGAGTAGAATTGCTCCTCCTGGGAGCAGATGCCGTGGAGGTGGAGATATTGGGAGTAAGCGATAGCATTTTTACAGGAGGTGGGGGTGTGGGGGGTAGGAGAAGTTGTAGTCCAGGTAGCTGTGGGAGTCGAAGGGTTTGAAGTAGATGTCAGTGTTGAGTCGGTTACCAGAAGTGGAGATGGAGTGGTCCAGGAAGGAGAGGGAGGTGTCCGAGATTGTCCAGGTGAAGTTGGGGTCAGGATGGAAGGTGTTCATGAAGTTGATAAACTGTTCAACCTCCTCGTGGGAGCATGAGGTGGTGCCAATACAGTGCCCATGTAACTATGGAAGACTGGGCTTTTTTATGTACTCGACAAAGAAGCAGGTATAGCTGGGGCCCATGTGGGTGCCCATGGCTACCTGTTTGGTCTGAAGGAAGCGGGAGGATTCAAAGGAGAAGTTGTTGAGGGTGAGGACCAGCTCAGCTAATCAAATGAGTGTGTCGGTGGAGGGGTACTGGTTGGGTTGGCGGGAAAATAAGAAGCAGAGGGCTTTGCCATGGCAGACCCTTTATGTATTACTAGCCTACTCATTAATGTTTAGTCGATAGCATTATTAGTATGTTTGTTACAGTAGAAGACATTAAACTGAAATCTTGTGCAATTCTTTGCATAGGATACTGGGAAATTCCTATCTCTTTTTAACATTAGAACATAAGAAATAAAAGCAGAAGATTATACTGTCTGTTCTACCATTCAATATAACCATTCCTGGGCTTCAACTCCACTTTTCTGCCTGCTATCTCTATATCATGGCTCCCCAAGAGATCAAAAATCTATCTCAATGCTAAATATATTCAATGATAACAATTCCAGAACCCTCCAGGGTTAGAGAATTCCAAAATTTCAAAACCCTTGAAAAACATTTCTCATTTCAGTCCTAAATGATTGGCACCTTATCCTAAATCTTGTGATTCATTGTTCAAGATTCATCAACGGCGGGAAGCAAGATCCCAGTGTCTATCTATTGAGCTGCTTCATAATTTTAAATTATTAAATTATACCACTTCTAACTCTTAATTTCTGATCAACCTTTTTCAGTGATGTTGTCGCACACCTTTGGAGCCGATGAGATTTGGACCTAGGCCTCCCCATCCAAGGGTAGAGACACTCCGATTGTAATGTGAGGGGATCTTTAATTCTTCTAAATGCCAGAGTATAAACACAATTTACTCAGCCTCTAATTGTAGCAAAACCCTCTCTTTCCAAGGATTAATCTAGAGAATTTTCATTGTACTATCACAAATGCAAGTATATATTCATCTTTAAATGGACTCCAAAATTGTACAAAATATTCCAAGTATGGTCTCACCAAAACCCAATGCTATAAGACATCTTAAGTTGTGTCCACTAATCCCCTTGTAATATGGCCAATGTGTCATTGCTTTCCATATTGCTTACTGTACTGCCACTTTACCCTGTGGGAGGAAATTGAGCACCAGGCAGAAACCCACATAGACCAGGGATGAATGTACAAATTCCACACAGTCACCCAAGATCGAACTCAGGTCCCTAGCATTGTGAGGTTCCAATATCGAACCCGGGTTCCTAGCATTGTGAGGTAGCAGTGCTAGCCACTGAGCCACCACGCTGTTCCAATATATAAGGAATTATGCTGACAACCAATTTAACTTGCTCGTCAGGCTCTCAATGTAGTGCACCTGCTTGTACTGGAAGCTACAAATATTAATACACAAGGTATTGGTCTTTGAAATTACTCCCCTTGGATTTCCCGCTTGAATGTCCTAATGGATGCATAATTAAAAGTTTCAACAAAACTATTCAGCAACATTCAATTACTGTAATCAAAAACTGAAACAAATCTGCAGATGCTGTAAATCAGAAATAAAAACAGAAATTGCTGGAAAAGCTCAGTAGATCTGGCAGCACCTGTGGTAACAACTGAGAAAGGGTCACTTGACCCGAAATGTTAACTCTGATTTCTCTTCACAAATGCTACCTGACCTGCTGAGCTTTTCCAACAAATTCTGTTTTTGATTGAAATAATGTTTTTATGTTCTTGCAACCAAGGCAAATAACTTCATAATTCCTCTCATTATAAACCATCTGTCAACTTTTTGAATACTCAATTAACCTGTCTATATCTCTTCACATTCCCATCTAGCTTTGTATCAGACTCAATGGGGATAATAACTGTGAGAAACTATCCTAAATATCTCATGCTGTATTATTGAACATTTGAAACCATGGAAAAGTATAAAAATATGGTTTGTATCTGCTAGAAGGGCATGAAACCAGTCATTTTACTGAGTTTGATAGACTATGGGCAGTTAGAAGAATCCAAATGGACATTTCTACAATACCAAAAGAGGCAAGAGATCTTAAAGGTCATCAGATATGTGACTGGTCTGACTTAGAGTGAGAGAAAATCACTGTGAACTCTTCTCCCTCCATGAGAAACCACAAATGCAATTTTAAGTTGTGTAGTGCCAAGGAGGCCTACAGAATGTGCTGCTCCCTACACAGTCCATTTGGTGTTGTTGTATTAGAATGACACTCACAGGCATCGACAGGAACTCAAAGACCTTCAATGCATGCTCAATTAGCATCAGTCAGCTAAGCAGACTGATATTAGTGCAGGATACCAAATTTGGTCAATAAGTGCAGGCAGTGTCTTTGGTAGTTGATCCTTGGATCAAGTGTCATGAAGCATGATGGGCCCAATACTGGAGCTCATAAAGGACCACTTAATAAGCTGTAGGTGAAGAGTTTTTGAGGTGTGGTGACCCTCAAGTTAAACCACTTCCAGTTGAGCTCTCTCTAATGAGAATGCAGGACAATATTGACTGCACCTTAGGGTCTCTCTTGTGGTGCAGTGATATCTCTCTACCCTGGACAAGGAGGGTGGGGAGTTCAAGTCCCACTGACTCCAGAGGTATGCAATAACATCTCTGAACAGGTTGATTAGAAAAATAGGTTAAGTTTTTAAAAAGTGTTTTTGAATTTTTTTATGCTGAGACAAATTGTGTAGAAATACCGTTTTAGTTGTTGGAGGATTTGAGCTATAGGGAGAGGTTGAAAAGACTAGGGCTGTTTTTCCTGGAGCGTCGGAGGCTGAGGGTGACCTTATAGAGGTTTATAAAATCATGAGGGGCATGGATAGGATAAATAGAGAAAGTCTCTTCCCTGGAGTGGGGGAGTCCAGAACTAGTGGGCATAGGTTTAGGGTGAGAGGGGAAAGATATAAAAGAGACCTAATGGGCAACTTTTTCATGCAGAGGATGGTACATGTATGGAATGAGCTGCCAGAGGAAGTGGTGGAAGCTAGTACAATTGCAACATTTAAAAGGCATCTGGATGGGTATATGAATAGGAAGGGTTTGGAGGGATATGGGTCAGGTTCTGGCAGGTCGGACTAGATTGGATTGGGATAGCTGGTCGGTATGGACGAGTTGGACTGAAGGGTCTGTTTCCATGCTGTACACCTCTATGGTTCTATAAGTTATTGGGCGTTATTTATAGACATTTGCCAGTCAATGCAAAGAAGGAATCTACTATGCACAAGTATAGAAGAAGTTATTGCAGTACAACTTGGCTTACTACATGACAAAGGCATATAGGTAAGGATGCACAAGTGGAGGGGAAAATAAAGGGCTCTTCAGATAACTCTACTCACAAATTATGTTCCAGGAGTAAAACGCCTAATTAGCCAAGAGTCAGGTAAGGGTCCAGGAAAATTACACTTCACCAAGGAGGTAATCGTACAGTTGCAAAAACTCCTCTATATTGACCTTACACTTATAACAGACTCTATATCACGAAGACTCATTGGCCGATCCAGGAATAAAAGCCAACAGCCAAATCCCTCACTTAACAATTTCTTTCAGAAATTTCCTTCAGAAACAATTTCTTTCACTGGAATCTGGAGCAGGAGTAGGCAATTCAGCCCTTCAAACCTGTTCTGCCATTTAACATGATCATGGCTACTCTTATCCCAGTCTCAACTCCATTTTCCTGTCTGCTCCCAAAAGACCTTTATCCCACTTTTCATCAGAAACATCTATTTCTTTCTTGAATCATTGATTGATTAATTCTATCTCCAATACATGGTAGGACAGTGAGTTCCACAGATTCACAACCCTGTGAGAGAAATAGTTTCTCCTCATCTCAGTTTTGAACTTACTTCTTCTCACTCTATATCTATGATCTGTTGTTTCAGACTGACCCACAAGGGGGAACATCTGTTCAACGTCCACCTCAACAATCCCCTGTAGCATTTTATACATCTCTATCAAACACCCCTTCATTCTTCTGAATTCCAGCCCTGAGTACAATCCCAAGTTATTACAGTGCCCTCGTATGACAGCCCTTTCACCCCAGAATCAATTTGGTGAATCTCGACAGACTCCAGTGCCATTGTATCCTTCCTCAAGTAAGGAGACCAAAACTGGACACAATACTACAGCTACGTTCTTGCCTGCACCTTACATAGTTGTAACAACAGTTCTCTGTTTTTATAATCCAGTCTTTGCAATAAATGCCAAGATTCCATTTGCCTTTTTTATAGATTGCACCTACATACGCACTTTCTGTGATTCATCCAGATACCTCTGCACTGACTCATTTTGAATCTGCTTCACATTTAATGAATAATTTTCCCTTTTATTTTAAAATGGATAACCTCGCACTTATCCATGTATCCAGCTATGTCTGCCAGATTCCGACCCATTCTCCTAGCCTATCAACATTTACCTGTAAACTCTATTTCCTCATCACAGCCTGCTTTCCCACCTATTTCAGTATCATATGAACATACAATGCAAACCACTGTCAACATGTGATTAGATTCTGTGCCATTATCCCCTGATCCTGACTGGTTTTAGAGGGTCTACTTGATCTAAAGTAGCTGGGGAGAATCACTACATAGCCTAATGAGAAGAGGCTCCTGTCTTGAACATATGCAGTTTATTACATGATAGCAATCCAGTACGAGTTACCCAAGGTAAGATAGAAGTTTTAACAAAAACTATGAGGAGAACTAGATGATAGGTCTGTTTAGTTCAGGATCTAGAGCTATTCTGCGTTTCTTCATCAAAGCACTTATTTACATCAGTAGATTGGGTGGAGCTTAATGCAGAGGCAAGAGTGTGGTGCTAGAAAAGCACAGCAGGTCAGGCAATATCCAAGGAGCAGGAGAATCGATGTTCGGGTTTTAGCCATTCATCAGGAATGACGGAGCTTAATGCAGTCTTCATCAATGATCCTTTCAGAACCATTATCTTTAAAAAAAAACCCCAAGGATTTTTCCTATAACGTGTGTAGATTAGCGTGTATAATTACATTTACCATGATCCCATCTCTCCTCAAGTCCCTGACTTCACAATACAGGCAGTCTGAAGGTTTCACAATTCTTCCAGAACATATTCCCTGAGAGTTAGAAAATTGCTCAATTGTTAGTTAAAGGACTGTTGACCTTGGTTCTGGTCTGTAAATTATTTTTCATTGGAGTGCCTTGTATCTCTTGGACATCTTTGAAGAGGCCTTTAGTCCTGCTGAATAAAGGAATCAGTCCATTACCCCATCTGGAGGACTCTTAATTTTCTGAATCTCCTTCATAGATGAACTGCTTCCCGCTGAAACATGCAACTGCTCCCTAACATCTTCTGAAGCACCTTCAATCTGATGAATATTCTTCAAGGAAGACAGAAGCCCTGATGAAAGAGGCATTTCCTTTTTTGCAGTATGCTGAGTTTTTGAACAAGGCAATTTCTTCTTAACTGTGTTCTGAATCTGTAGATGTCAGTTAACACACCTCAGTAGTGACTTCCTTGGAATCTTATGCAGGTGATCTTCAATTTGTATAAAGAAATCTTAATTCTCAATCCTCTGGCCAATTTGTGCTGAATTAGGTAAACATTGCACTTCAACTTGTTGACTAAGTTGGATGCTTGCTCTCACCGCCTTGGTTGCATTATGATTTACCTCCTCAGTCATACTACTTGAGAACTGTTGCTTAATTATGTAGGCATACAGCTGGAAGTCTCTAACTGTTACAATTTAGTATTTTGAATCATATTTCTGCTTCACTTTTAAAAAAAATCTATTTGTAAAACTGAACTGAATTCTTCCTTTGTAAGCACTGATTTAACCCTAAGAATGACTGTACTCTGATAAATCCAGCATTAATGTAATCAATAGCAATTTGTTTTTAACCAGAGATTTTGGCCTTTTTCCCAAGGATATCATATCTACAGTTGATGTTTTGACTGGATACTGTCTTCTCAGAGCTGTTTTACTGTTGCTTAGAGTAACTGTCCCAAATGAACCTTGAACTATGCATTGGAATAAAGATTATCCATACATGGGTTATCAATTAAATTAATTGCAACTGATGGACAGTATACATTTGATAGACATTATCAAGGACAGTCAACAATCTGAGATTGAGAGAGATAGGACCCATGCTTTGTTTAGATCTTTTGAGAAATTCTAGATGGAGGGTTTGAAAAAATTGGAATGGAACCTGAAATTTGCACTGCTCCAAGAACATGCTGCATCTGCAGGTGGTCAACAATCAACCACTGAAGGCTACTGATGGAAGGTACATCAAAAGAGTCACTACTTGGAAGTTCACCCCTGCGTAAAACCAAATCCAATGTAATTTTGACTCTTTGTGGGCTGTCCTGAGTTTATTGGAGGGATTATCACTGAGAGGTCTGGCAAAATTTCTCAACATAGCTGATAAAATGGGCCTTACTAACTACCTACCCAGCCCCCATGGCATCTCTTATATACAATTCTACCACATGCCATTCCCAAAACAACTGGCCATTCAGTGGAAATCCGCCCAGTAACAATTCTGTCTCTTGTACATTCTGATTTCAAAGCCCATGGTCACATTTTTCACTCATCTAGAGAGATCATTAGTGAAATTATCAATGGATTCCTGTGAAATGCTCTACTATATCTTACTCTTTGAACAACTTTATTTGTTCTCATATTGAGGTCATTGTCAAAAGCTTGTAGATTTCATCAAGATTATCTGCATCTTGAATCCAAAAGTGGCTTCATTTGGTCAGGTTCTGATTTAGTATCCTGCTTGGAAACAATGCTGTGTCTTAAGATCAGTTATATTCCAAGTCAATCAATTCTGTGTTCTATGTGGTCCATCTCTGAAGTTAAACCTTCCTGGTAATATTGGTTTTCTTGCCATTACTTCCTAATTTATGTATTTATTCTTCGCATTTTAAAGCTTTTTAATTTGCAGATCCAAAAATGTTCAGTCTTTCCATATTTAAGTCATGATGACAGCATCAGATTGGGTACAGCTTAATGTAATATTCAGCAATAATTCTTTCACAACCATTATTTTATACAACATAAAATACAAAAATTATGCTCTTGTGCATCCTCCAAGATATTGGAGACTTTTGTTCGTGCTGTAGAAGAAGCTCAGACATTAATTGGGTTGACAACTGGTAGGTTCATGTTATTTAAATACCAACCACGGTGGGAGGAGGTCCTGAACACGCTCAATTGATCCATGTGCAGAAGGACCCTTGACACTTCCTCACTGCTGATAAAAATGCAGTGGAGCATGGGCTGGTGGGTAAATGCTGGCAACACACCCAATTTTACAGGCTCCCACTTGCAGGACAACTGTTCCCAGAGGGCTACATGATTCTCAGATATAATGATAAATATCACACAACCTCTGTGCGGAAAAGCGGAGAAGACATCAATTGTGTAGCTCTGATTCTCCAACTTATTGTCACTTTCAATAGGGTTTCCTATTCCTGGGAGCACAAGGTCTCTAAATTTATCCATTAATTTGCTTTTTGCTTATACTGTTTTCTAAGTACAAATTTTGTCTTGAAGTCATTGATATCATCAGGTTTATTAATCACAGAAATATTCTTAAAGTCACTCCATGTGATTTTTTTGAGTGACACAAATACCACAGTCTGAAAGCAAAATAATTTCAGTGATTCATGATATGGGATAATTTTCCAATTTCTCATTTCCAGTAAATAATTTCACTGTCCAAAAGTTCAAATTGAAAACCATCACTATAATGTATTTAATGGCCATGTTTTGTTACTTGCCAGGCACAGGCATATTTATTAATATAGAAGACATGTAACTCAGACATTTAGCCTCCATAACTAAGCGAACATTATTAAACAGCAAAGGCTCCAGTTCTTCTGGAGCTTATGTCAGTCAAATTTATCATGAAGTCTCATAAGATTAAGTATTCATTATTTGTAAATTTTCAACAAATAAACTCCAGCTATAAGCACAATAGGGAAAAAGCTGTGCCCAGTGTTGCTACTTGAGCAGCATTTCTCAATAATACCACTGAGGAAAGCTGCTACGGCCAACAACTAAAGGTTTGATCAATTGGTCTGAGATTTTTAGAACTCCTTTCTGCCAGAATCAATGTAAGAAAGCAGAATTCCTCTCTGCCCAAAAACACATCACAAACTTCTGGGACAAGAATATTCTTTTATGGCAATTTCAGTACAGTGATTCTGACATGTATAATGATCATCTGAAAATCCATGATATCAACCAATGGGTTATGGCAGAACTGTCAGCATTGGGTAAATGTTAAGCATGCATTTTGGCATCATAGCCTGTATGACATTTAAACGTATGGGGCTGAATTTTTTTCCCTTTATAGTTGTGTCATTTTCATGGAGATTCATGGAGGTTTTTCCCGCAATGTTCCATTTTCTTACACAATCTTCTAAGGTACACTTTACTAATTATGCACTGGGATCCATGGTGCCCTTCTCATTCAGTTGTATGGTCACAGAAGCAGAAGTGTTTGCCACTAATGCGTTCCACCAAAGTGCTTTATTTAGCTTCTATCTCCGGATGTTCTACAAACAAGGAACTGGCCATCACACTCTGCTGCACTAATGTCATTTACTGAGAACATGGCTAATAAAGATAAGCTGGTACCCTGCTTTGCTAACAGGAACCTGAAGGTCCTGGTGGATGGGGTGGGTGGTGGAGATGAAGTCTGTCATCTTTCCTCCCAGCTGCCAGAAAAGGCCTATGGGACTTGACACTAGCTGCTTGGATGGAGATAGCCACCTGGGTCCAATTTAAAAAGTAATGCCCAGCAATGCAGAAAAAAATCAATGACCTCCTTCTTCACTCCAATAGGTTAAATGCCACCAACTTCTCTTTGTTATCTCCCACTCACTCTTATTCTGCCACTGTGGACACTATCAACCAAGACCAAGTATGTACTACTACTGCTATTGCATGAAGCATCTCCACTCAATGCATCTTATCCACCTGATCCTTCCAAGGACTAACCCTTCCTGCACTTTGTAGTCACTCACTGGGGACACCGCACCGCCTTACTGCTGTTGCATCGCCACACACTGCTCTTCTTTTAACTCACTAAATTCCTCACTTTGTCTTATTGTAGGAAAATGTGGCATAACAGGGTGGAGAGGGCAGAGGGAGGTGGTGACGTAGCCAACATTTGTGTCCTCATCCTTATGAGGAGAAGATTCTCAAAATGGCTGGAATGAATCAAGATCACCCTTGAGAGGCCACCATGTACCCTGCTTTCCGACCACTGTCAATGTATTTTTAACAAACTCAAGCTTCCACAACTAATTTGCAACTAATGTCCTCTCTGCTCTTATGCAGGCACCAGCAGCACCCACACACTTCTGCCACAAAGGGGCCACCAAAGCTAGTTCTCTTTCTTGACAGCGCCATTGGCATAGTGACAATGCCAGTGGACTAGAAATTCAGAACCTCAGGCTAATGGTCTGGGGACACAGATTCCAATCCCACCACAGCAGGTGTTGAAATGAATTCAGTAAAAATCTGGAATTAAAAGCTAGTCGAATGGCACCATGTAGCCATTGCTGATTGTTAAAAAAAAGTATCTAGTTCGCTGACATTCTTTAGAGTAGGAAATCTGTCATCCTTTCTTGGTCTGGTCTACCTGAGACACTAGATCCATGGAATGTTGTTGACACTTAATTGTCTCCTAAAATAGCCCTAGCAAGCCACTCCGACCAAAGGGTAGTTAGGGACGGGCAATAAATGTTGAGCCAGTTAGCGATGTTCACATCCCATGAGTTAAAAAAAAGGATCATAATCTGGTGAGCAAATCACCATAATGACTCCAGAGCTATTTAAGAAAGAAATGCCCAGGGTGATGGCACTCAGTAGAATGCTGGAGATCAGGCCTCTCATCAGGTTCAGGAGATGATGATCCCAAGGTATAGGCCATTAATGATTCAGTGCAAATGCATAATTAGTCACTGAAGCAGCAGGCAGACCTGTTGGAGAGATTCAGTAGACTTAGATTGAAGCCTGAAGGAGTCCATCAAGTTCATTTGTACTATACTGGCTCTGGGTTGCATGCATTCGGCTGTCTCCATCAACAAGTTGGTGTGCCAGTTCCAGCAAAACACTCAGTGGCTACCAAAATGCATATCACTTTAGTCATAGGTACTCAGCATCAGCAGTAACGCGAGAGAGGATTGAGATACTCAGCCTCACTCAAGGAGCCCCTTCCTCTCAGTGAGACAGGTGCCTCCCTCTGTTCCTGTCAGGATACTCCAGAAGTGTCAAGCCATTCCACCTCTCCCCTTATTGTGAACCACAATCCTGTAGAAGCAAAATCTACATTTGGGCAGGACTTTCTCATCCTCCCAAAACATCCAGGCCAAAAGGCTCTGCTCCAGCACAGGCTTCCTTCACACAAAATGTGGAACCCAGCACTACATCCAGAAAGAGTGGGAGGGCAAGGAAAAACAAATGCTCTGAGGGCACATAACTGGCATGGGTACACTTCATTATAAATACTCTTACATGTATTAATGTATATGCAATTTATATTGATTGCCATTTCAACTGCAGCACCTGGGTATGTGGATATCATAAGCAGCCTTGACATAAGGAGTACAGAAGTTATAGCACACTCATCGTTATGAAGCATCTTGGATAACAACAGATTTCAGACAACTTTCAATACTTATTTTTATTAGTGTCAAGATTTAGCACTTTCGTGAGGATATCATGGAGTCCAATGCTAGTGTGAACACCATGTCTTTGCCTCCACTCATGTTCCACATTTACAGTTTCTTTGTGTATGACTTTATGATTTTTCATGACTGTACACTTCTCTGGGGACAAAGGTTCATTCTACCTGTGTGTCTTACAGTGGAAGATAAATTTACTTAAGGTTGGCTGAACTGCAATACTCAAGTAACATTCAAATTCTGCCTCAAAGTATAAACATGTCAACCCTGTGTCTGCAGACAAAATAAATTATTTTGTTAACTGTAAATGCGCTGGCAACCATTTTTCAAAATTGATTGCACACTTGAGATTTGGTGGAATTTGGCATGCTAACCAGTTTGCACTCTGAGAGCAGGTTCCAGTCTCTGACTGATAGTTAAGACACGCAGCCACCTGTGTGGCCCCTTATGTGTAGCTATCCATGTTCTCTTTAAAGTCAAAAAGTGTGGTGTTGGAAAGGCATAGCCGATTAGGCAGCATCCAAGGAGCAGGAGAGTCGACGTTTCAAGCATATGTTCTCTTCCAAACCCATTATTTGATGTTCACAATCCCCAATGCTCCCCATGCTTACTGCATTGCTATGCTCACTATTGTTATCTGCTTTCCCCAGTTGAAGCCAGAGTGATGGTCTTTCACCAAACTCCCTTCCATTGTACTCCATGACTTCCTATGTAATATCAACTTATATTTGGATTTATTTTCTCCCCATTCAAGCATAATGGCATCAATCCCCACATGAGTTTTCCATTTTCCCCAACACAGCATCACTGTCCCCTGACAGTACTCCTTGAATATTTACTGCCCCAGGATTGAGATGAGGAGGAATTTCTTCAGCCACAGCATAGTTAACCTGTGGAGGCCAAGTCATTCAGTATATTTAGCATATAGGTAGGTTCCTGATTAGTGAGAGGATCAAGGGTTACAGGGCAAAGGCTGGAGAATGGGGTTTAGAAACATATCAGGCATGAACAAATGGCGGAGCAGATTAGGTGGGTCAAATGCCCTAATTCTGCTCCTATATTTTATGGTTTTATGGACTATATGTAGGCTACCCCTCAACTGAGATTAGGTGATGCCCTTGGCTGGATCACACACCATAACTGACCTTAGGCATCCTTCACTCAATTCAGCCCTACTCCCCTGAGACTTCAGACATGGACTTTTGGTTGAAGCACATGTTTAACATGTAAGCTGCTGGCTCATGCTATAGATGCGAAATTTGCATTGCATGGAGCCAAACAGCAACATGTTCACACCCTTCAATTTTCAGTGCTGGAAACCATGGCAAGGTTTCCATTTGCCCTACGAAACAAGGCAAGGCAGAGATGCCAAGAACTGTTAAGTTCTGACTGAAGCAGAAACGTACTAAAAGTCAAGGCAAACATGCTGTGAACCTATAAGTTCTAAACAAAGCAGCAAAGTGCAAGCTAGCAATGCTATGAGTGTCCAAGCAAGCATAAAGTAAGTAAGGGCTAAGAGCCTTGAATGCATTCTCTTCAGATGCATTCAATGATTCTGTCTCCATGCACAGAGAGCGACCTGGTCAGAGCATTATGACATAAGGTTGAAATGCTGAAATGTCTTCTCAGTTAGTCCAAGACTGGCCATGATGATGTGGTGTCACTGATGTTTCGGCGATGACGACTTCCATTGGTGAAAGGTGGAATTGGTTGCTGTCCATGAAGTTAACCATGAGATATTGGGAAATGGAGGTGAACGTGGAGGCTCAGAAAAGCAACTGACAAAGTTCATCCACGAGGTAACTGCTCTGATTTTTCAACTTGTGTATTGGTGCCGAACAATTTCTCAACAGTGCCTGAGAGAATTGCAAACTGGATTAAAAAATGAGTTGAGATTAGGTAATAATGAGACATAAATACATGGAAATAAATTCCTTGCTGCTAACAAATCTGATTCTCATCTAGCTTTTAAAACCTTTAGGGGAAAATCACACTTATTTTTCTTGATATCAACTATCTGATTTTTTTCATTCTTGCCATATTAGTTATCATCTAATATGGTCTGAAAGGACATCTAAATTGTAATGAAACATTGGAACAGGTGATAGATATATTGATTCATGGTTAATTGGGTGTTGATATATAAAGTTGTGAGCAATAAATCAGTGAGTTTTGTTGAGTAAAGTTAGCTGAAATAAAGCGTTCCGTAGAAGTTCCTGGAATGTTGTTCAAAAAAGTTGTCTTCTTTTAATATGTTAGTACCAGAGAACGTTTGAGTCAAAATTTAAAGTTTTAGATTCTGATTTCCCAATCTTGTTTTCTGAAAGTGAGCCTTATAACCAAGGGAAGAATGAAGTAACCATGTGGATCTAAGCTACTTCTTTAGCAAAGGGTAAAAAAGGAATGGCCTTGGAACTTTGTTACCATACAGCAGCAGTATAAGAAACATACTTTTCAGAACTGGACAGTGATGATTAGAACACAGATGAAAGTTTGGAATAATTGATAACTGTTATGATTAAAATTTATCAAAAAGATTATTTATTGACTACTTATGTTTATGACTGTCAGATTTGACAAATTTAGAAAGACAGGATAATACCTGTAAAGGTACATAATGCAATTTAATAGACTGAATGCAAGACTGCAGAAGTCTTAATTGTATATGCTATAGTCTGCGCTGTTACTTATTGGGCTGTGCCAATGTGTGGATAAACATACACTGAGAGAGCAGATGTCAGAAACACAAAAAATTCTGAGGCAAGTATTCCTTTCCAACAGTGTTTGTAGCACTAGAGGGGCAACTGACAGAAAAGGAGGACATAATGTTAACAAATTGGTGAAATGATTTCGATGCAGGTCATAGTGACAGTATGAAAAAAGAAACATAACTAAGAAGTGAGGACAGAAATGGTATTGATGATTTTGAGAACTGAAGAAAGTTTGGGATTTTCAACAAGAGAACAAACTCTAGGAATGCTCTGTGTAGTCAATTATGTTTCATTTTGGTGACAGTGATCACTCCTCCTTGACCTTTACTGTACTCATGGAGAGGGATAGGACCAGATGGTATGGAAAAATATTTAATTCAGGGAGGGGGAATTACAATGCTATTAGACAGGAACTAGGACACCTAAATTGGGAACAGATGTTCTCAGGGAAATGCACAACAGAAACGTGGAAGTTGTTTAGGAAGCACCTGCTGATACTGCTGGACAGGTTTGTCCCACTGAGGCAAGGAAGGTTTGGTAGGTTGAAAGAACCTTGGGTGACAAGGGATGTGGAACATCTAGTTAAAAGGAAGAAGGAAGCTTACTTAAGTTTATGGAGGTAAGGATCAGGCAGGGCGATAGAGGGTTACAAGGTAACCAGGAAGGAACTGAAGAATGGGCGTAGGAGAGCTAGAAGGGGGCATGAAAAAGCTTTAGCGGTAGGATTAAAGAAAGCCCTAAGGCATTCTACACATATTTGAGGAACAAGAAGATGGCCAGAGTGAGAGTAGGGCCGATCAGGGATAGTAGAGGGAACTTGCACCTGGAGTCAGAGGAAGTAGAGGAGGTCCTTAATGAATACTTTGCTTCAGTATTCACTACTGAGAGGCAGCTTGACGTTTCTGAGAACAGCATGAAACAGACTGATATGCTAGAACAGGTTGATGTTAGGAAGGAGGAAAATTTTGGAAAACATAAAAGATAAATCCCTGGGCCAGATGGGGTATACCTTAGGTTACTACAGGAAGTGAGGCAAGAGATTGCTGTGCCTTTGGCAATGATCTTTGCGTCCTCACTGTCCACTGAAGTAGTGCCAGATAATTGGAGGATGGCAATTATTCCCTTGTTCAAGAATGGGAATAGGGATAATCTTGGGAATTGCAGACCAGCCAGTCTTATGCAGTGGTGGGCAAAGTATTGGAGATGTTTTGAAAAACCATACTTTGATAGGAAATAGTCAGCATGGCTTTGTGAGTGTCAGGTCATGCCTCATAAACCTTCCTGAATTCTTTGAGGATGTGACAAAACACGCAGGTGAAGGTAGAGCAGTGATTTTACCAAGGCATTTGATAAGGTTCCCCATGGTAGGCTCATTCAGAAAGTAAGGAGGCATGGGATAGAGGGAAATCTGGCTGTCTGGATACAGAATTGGCTGGCCCACAGAAGACAGAGGGTTGTGGTAGATGCAATGTATTCGGCCTGGAGCTCGGTGACCAGTGGTGTTGCACAGGGATTGGTTCTGGGCCCTCTGCTCTTTGCGATTTTTAGAAATGACTTGGATAAGGAAGTGGAAGGGTGGCTTAGTAAGTTTGCCAATGACACGAAGGTTGGTGCAAAGGGACATTGACAGGATGCAGAACTGGGCTGATAAGTGGCAGATGGGGTTCAACCTGAACAAGTATGAAGTCATTCATTGTGGAAGGTTAAATTTGAATGCAGAATACAGGGTAAAAGGCAGGATTCTTGGCAGTGTGAAGGAGCAGAGGGATCTTGAGGTCCATGTCCGTAGATCCCTCAAAGTTGCCAAAAGGTTTATAGGGTTGTTAATAAGGCATATAGTGTGTTGGCTTTCATTAGTGGGGGATTGAGTTTAAGATCCGCGAGCTCATGCTGCAGCTCTACAGAGTCCTGGTTAGACCACACTTGGAATATCGCATTCAGTTCTGGTTGCCTCATTTTAGGAAAAATGTGGAAGCTTTAGAGAGGGTGCGGTGAAGATTTACCAGGATACTGACTGGACTGGAGGACATGTCTTATGAAGAAACGGTGAGAGATCTAGGGCTTTACTCATAAGAAGAAGGATGAGAGGTGACATGATAGAGGTTTACGGATGTTGAGAGGTATAGACAGAGTGGATAGACGGAGTATTTTTCCCATGGCGGAGATATCTATCATGAGAGAGCATAATTTTAAGGCGATTGGCAGAAGGTTTAGGGGAGATGTTAGAATAGGTTCTTTACACAGAGAGTGGTGGGTGTATGGAATGCACTGCCAGCAGTGGTAGTAGAGTCAGACACATTAGGGACATTTAAGCAACTCTTGGATAGCACATGGAAGTTAGTACAATGAAGGGTACGCAGATTTGTCTGATCTTAGAATAGGATAAAAGGCAGGCACAACATTGAGGGCCAAAGGGCCTGTACTATTCTGTTGTCTTCTTTGTTCTGTGTTTCTGCTGATTCAAAGTAGAATTACACCATCGACTGTCCCAAATGATGTAACAGAGTAATTGAAACTAAACATGAAAGAAACATTTTGGAGGAAGAAAATAGATGTACAGATTAAAGAGAGAGCATTGTATTGGTCATAAGATATTGCAGCCCAGTTACAAAAGTGTTGGCGGCAGCTTTCAACTGTGCATTTTAGACAGTGTGAGGAAGAGATGGGTAAAAATGTTACCTAATTTGAGTAATAAGGATTAGGACAAGGTTAAGTAATTTGTGATTTCACCAGTGTTAGATTTTTGAGTGATAACACACTAAAATCTTAAGAAGTGGTCATTCTTTGCAAAATATCTGGAATTAATCATTTTATTAGCATGGATGTAGCGTATAGTAAAATACTGCTGTAATTAAATAGGCTATCATTGAAGAAAGCTCAGATGAAATTGAACATGGAAAATGACAAAGCTACTGTATTTGGGGAGATCTGTGAATTTGCAATTTACACAATTGGGATGCTATTCTCTTCCTTTCATGAAACATAACCTCTCCACTAAAGAAATTACAGACGTGTTATTGATGTGTGGATAGAAATTTAGAAGAAAACGTCAATTGTGTTAAAATTACGTAGGCAATTTGCCCACTCATCTTCCAAAGGGTTAAACATTTTGGTGAATGATGCAGGAATAAGGGATGGGAAGTAAAATAAGCTTATGGATGTGTTAGAGGTGAGGTTTGGAAGAAATACAGAAGGACAGTCATGGCCGATAGATTGTTTGCCCCCTTAGCAAGATGTTTCAATACTACAGATTTAAAGATAAATGAGATAGACACATTTTCACTTTTGCATTTGCAGATTTGGCAACCAGATTTAGCTAGGCAACAATAACACATCATACAAGATGAGAAAATAATTGCGGATAAGATCATTAGGATCAGAACAATGAGGGAGAATTTGCTTATGTTGAAATTACAGATGTGTGTAAGTGAACATAATAGCGATTAACACAGCACAGAAATCCCTTTTTAGCAATGTGGTATGTAAGGAGAAACACACAGTAATATACAAAATATTTCAGAATATTTTGGCAGATCAGCCAGACTGTAAGCTATCATCTACAGTAGTGTGGGCTGTCCATGCTAAGGATTCATTGTAGATGGCAGGAGAATGTAGTCCACAGGTTTTATACAGGAATCCTGAGGTTCCATCAGTATTTATGGCCCTAACTTGGGAAGGAGAAACAATTACTCTTACATTCTTTAATGGAGCATTTGAATGCATTAAAGGCAAATAGGCTCTAATTAGACCGAAGTCTCAAAAATATGGTGAGCTTTAAGATATAAGGTACAAGTTTCAATCAGGAACTTTCTTTTATAGTAGACTGAGGGGCATAAATAATGGAAAGGCCTGGGGAAGGTTATAGGTAAGTTGAAAAATAATAATTGTACAGCATGGGAACCAAATTATTGGTACTGTCTTTCAAGGTTTCTTTGGTATAGATTATTGATCTTCAGATACTTATAGAAAGTAAGCAGGAGCCAGGAATTTCTCCCACTGCAAATGGTGTACACCTATGAGATTCAAAGTTCCACAAATAACAGTTTGTTTGATGGATGCCTCAGTTTCATTGGTCAATACGAGGCAATTAGTCCCAATTGGCTGCTCATAGCAGTTACTAAAGTTTACCAGAAGAGAAAGTCAATGGAGAAATGCAACTACTTGTATTAGTAAGATGACTTAATTAAACTGTGGGTTTTCTGTGTGACTGAAGTTAATTAACTTGTAACACAGTGAATGGGTTTTATGCACCTCTAATGGATTTCTGTTCATTTTAGTTTGCCTGGAGACCCAGAAAGATAAATAATAGGACCTCAAGGTTTGTTAGAGACTTATGGAACTTGTTTTTTTAAGTTTAAGGGAAAAACCCACAGCTCACAGTAGAGGACTTTTCTGGGTTGTAGTTTCTGCTTTATGCTTTTGGGTAGTCCTTGGAATAGGATGGCTGTATAGAAAAGGGAATGATATAAAACAAATGAGGTTACTCTTAAAGTGAAGAGTTAGTGTTCACCCAGATAGGTTGTGTTCGGATAAAAACCTGAAGCTGAGCACACTTTAACCAGGTGTATAATAGCTGGGAAACATCCACATTCCCAGTCTAAACGCTGAGTCACAAGTGATTTAAACCTACCAAATTATTAGATATAGAGACTCAAATGTGAGTATTGTATGAGTAGTGTTCTGGGTGCTATACCAAAGCTGTTCTGTCTACTATACAAAAGTAATTTTGTTTCTTTTCAATTTCAGTGGGAGAGTTTTTAAATTAATGGGATTATACTTTTACTGTGTTTAAAAATCTTTGAATTTGTATCATAAAACAGAATAAACCAAAACTTCTACTTCATTTCTTTTGGTAAGAAACTTCTGTTTTACTGTTAGGGCAAAAATTATATCATTTTCTGCTTATGTTTCAGAGAGATCCCACTTTGTTAGGCCAAATTTTGATTTGTTTCTGTTCTATCAAGCCAGGTTCCTGACTGGGACCTCCATAACCAGCGCAACAAACTTTTATCTAGCCACCTCCATAACCAGCGCTCCTCAAACATTCCAGAAGATTCCCCCGGCCTCTGGAACTTCTCGGACGCCATTAGCCATGCGGCTGGTGCAGCTGCCATTCCCACGCTGATTGATGATGTCACTTCCGCCCCCATCATGACCACTCCCACAGCCACTTCCACCCCTCACAATTCCTCATGCATTACATGTGACATCACCTCCGGCCCTCACATCATCGCTGATGTCACACGCTCAGTGGCTTCCGCCACCCCTACTGCCGTGTCTGCCACCACTTCCACCCCCACCAACGCCACTCACCTGCATTCTGCTGACACGCCCCCCACAAATCCCACTGTCACCATTCCCGGACCCCAGAACCCTGAGGGGAACACCACCCCTGCTCATGACTCCACTCCCATTCCCCCCACCATCACACCCACTCCAGTTACCGGGTCCGCCCCCACTCCCAGCTCCACACCCACACCAGATCCCAGCTCCCAGCCCTGTCGAGTTTTCACCATCCCTCCAGATCTTCCCCTCACTAAGGATGAACGATCAATCCTCAGCAAAGGACTCACCTTCAACCCCCTCCGTCCACGCATCAATGAATTTAATACACGCTGTGACGTCGAACACTTCTTCCGCCACTTCCGCCTCCGAGCTTACTTTCACAATCAGGACTTCCGAGGACCCCTTCGCCCACCTCCAACACACTGCATCCACCTGGACACCCCGTGCTGGCCTATTACCTGCCCTCGACCTCTTCATTTCCAACTGCCGCCGGGACATTAACCGCCTCAACCTGTCTACCTCCCTCCCCGACTCCAAACCTCTCACACTCACAACGCGCAGCCCTCCAAGCCCTCTGCTCCAGTTTCGACCTCACCATCAAGCTAGCAGATAAAGGGGGTGCAGTGGTAGTCTGGGGCACTGACCTCTACACCGCTGAAGCCAAACGCCAACTCGAGGACACCTCTTCATACCTCCCCCTCGACAATGACCCCACCCCCCCATCACCAAACCATCATCTCCCAGACCATACAGAACCTCATTATCTCAGGAGATCTCCCACCCACAGCTTCCAATCTATAGTCCGGGAACCCCTCACTGCCCGGTTCTACCTCCTTCCCAAGATCCACAAGCCTGACCACCCTGGTTGACCCATTGTCTCAGCATGCTCCTGCCCCACTGAACTCATTTCTACCTACCGTGACACTGTCCTATCCCTCCTGGTCCAGGAACTCCCCACATACGTTTGAGACACCACCCACGCCCTCCACCTCCTCCAAGACTTCCGTTTCCCCGGCCCAAACTCCTCATCTTCACCATGGATATCCAATCCCTCTACACCTCCATCCGCCATGACCAGGGCCTCCAAGCCCACCGTTTTTCCCTCTCCCGACGTCCCCAACAGCACCCTTCCACCGACACTCTCATTCGTTTGGCAGAACTGGTCCTCACCCTTAACAATTTCTCCTTCGAATCCTCCCACTTCCTCCAGACAAAAGGGGTAGCCATGGACACATGTATGGGCCCCAGCTATGCCTGTCTCTTTGTTGGTTATGTAGAACAGTTGATCTTCCGTAATTACACCGGCCCCACTCCCCACGTCTTCCTCCGCTACATTGATGACTGCATTGGCGCCACCTCGTGCCCCCACGAGGAGGTTGAGCAATTCATCAACTTCACCAACACATTCCTCCCTGACCTTAAATTTACCTGGACCATCTCTGACACCTCCCTCCCCTTCCTGGACCTCTCCATCTCCATTAATGACGACCGACTTGACACTGATATTTTTTACAAACCTACCGACTCCCACAGCTACCTGGATTACACTTCTTCCCACCCTACCTCTTGCAAAAATGCCATCCTGTATTCCCAATTCCTCTGCCTCCGTCGTATCTGCTCCCAGGAGGACCAGTTCCACCATAGAACACACCAGATGGCCTCCTTCTTTAAAGACCGCAATTTCCCTTCCCATGTGGTTAAAGATGCCCTCCAACGCATCTCGTCCACATCCCGCACCTCCGCCCTTGACCCCACCCCTCCAACCATAACAAGGACAGAACGCCCCTGGTGTTCACCTTCCACCCTACCAACCTTCACATAAACCAAATCATCCACCGACATTTCCGCCACCTCCAAAAAGCACTCACCACCAGGAATATATTTCCCTCCCCACCCCTTTCCGCCTTCCGCAAAGACCATTCCCTCCGTGACTACCTCGTGGGCAGCACGGTTGCACAGTGGTTAGCACTGCTGCCTCACAGCGCCCGAGACCCGGGTTCAGTTCCCGCCTCAGGCGACTGTCTGTGTGGAGTTTGCACGTTCTCCCCGTGTCTGCGTGGGTTTTCTCCGGGTGCTCCGGTTTCCTCCCACAGTCCAAAGATGTGCAGGTCAGGTGAATTGGCCATGCTTTAATTGCCCCGTAGTGTTAGGTAAAGGGTAAATGTAGGGGTATGGGTGAGTTGCGCTTCGGCGGGGCGGTGTGGATTTGTTGGGCCAAAGGGCCTGTTTCCACACTGTAAGTAATCTAATCTAATCTAATCTACCTGGTCAGGTCCATGCCCCCCTACAACCCACCCTCCCATCCTGGCACCTTCCCCTGCCACCGCAGGAATTGCAAAACCTGCGCCCACACCTCCTCCCTCACCTCCATCCAAGGCCCTAAAGGAGCCTTCCACATCCATCAAAGTTTTACCTGCTCATCCACCAATATAATTTATTATATCCGTTGCTCCCGATGCGGTCTCCTCTACATTGGGGAGACTGGACACCTCTTAGCAGAGCGCTTTAGGGAACGTCTCCGGGACACCCACACCAATCAACCACACCGCCCTGTGGCCCAACATTCCAACTCCTCCTCCTATTCTGCCGAGGACATGGAAGTCCTGGGCCTCCTTCACCACCGCTCTCTCACCACCAGATGCCTGGAGGAAGAACGCCTCATCTTCATGCTACTTTCTCCCCACCATCCTCTAGCTTATCTCTCCACCCTTCAGGCTCTCTGCCTTTATTCCTGATGAAGGGCTTTTGCCCGAAACGTCGATTTTACTGCTTCTCGGATGCTGCCTGAACTGCTGTGCTCTTCCAGCACCACTAATCCAGAATCTGGTTTCCAGCATCTGCAGTCATTGTTTTTACCTAGTCTGGTAATAACATAATCTAGGATCACAACAAAGTTCAAATAGTGCGTCTGGGAGTGAACATATCCCTCGAAAGAGATCACAAATAATTGAAAGGAATCCTATTATTTGGAGTGGGAGATCAAATACTCCAGAAACAGAGATGGCTAGACAGAGGGCACAGTCTAACAAGGTCAAAAAATACACTACAAACTAGGAATAATACCAGGGGCTAAAGTCCACGTGGCTGGGAAGTCTTAGTGGCCATGAACAAATCAGACAAGTTAACCAAAGAATGCAAACATCAAGAATTACAAAGCTGGTGGGAATTGAGTGTACACATATGTGTGAGATAGGGGACAGCTAGCCTTATCACAGTGGAGGTTATTCACGGAAATCGTGTTTCCTGATACGACGTAAGGCTAAAGTAAGGCTAGTGGCAATGGTTTTGAAGATCTTGAGATATCTTTGTTTTTAAGCATCTGTTTTAAAATTGTTGAGGAAGAGATCTCAATTTGAATGAGTGGATAGTACCAGTCAGTTTTCTGTTTTGTTTTAAACAAAGAAAGCTTTAAGGAAATGTGCAAAGAAATCAAGGAATATATCATTTTGTATATTGCTTGTTTTATCGTTCTCATAATATTTTGATTTATTTCAAATGTAAGAAGAGAATCTGTTATATCTGCAGGGATACCTGAGACCTGATGGAATGAGGGAATAGATTATGGATATATTAAGGAAGAGTAACTGGGTCTGAATTACTTGCTTAAGTATGTGGAGCTAGTAATCATATTCTGTTTTATGGAATATGGTTAATTGAAATAAAGCTCTCTCTGAGTGAGGACTCTGTTCAGAAACCAGTTATCTTGTGAATAATATCATCCCAAATTTCTCACCATTGTATGTGCCAATCAGGGCTGAGAAAGTTCTGCTATGAGTGCTGAACTTCTTCAGCATTTCTGCCTTAAGTCTATCTAAAGTGTGACAGAACAATGAAAATTACGTTAGAATTCCAACATACTAGATCCTTGCCTGTAGTCAAGTTTAGAAAGGTTCCATTTGATATAGAAAAAATTCATCCACCCGACACATGGTCTTTCAGAGTAGTAACATTACAAAGGACAGCCAGTGCTTAAGCTAAGATGTTTACTTGGAACCAATTTTGATTATGCTAGACAACTAGTATGACAAGAAATTCCTGATGGATGGAACCAACGGCTTATAGATTTCAGGCTTTGCCTGAAATAAACGATATGACAAAAATCGATTTTTTTTGTTCTTAAATTCATAAGCAACTTCTGACGGTCTTCAAACTAGAAAATAGATAAATGCAGAAAAATAGGAGCTACAAGCATATTTGGTCAAGAGTATGATCAAGACAAAAAAAACCAGAAGTGACACTGAAAACATAGTAACTCATGAAGTAAAAATAACCACATGTTCTATATTACTGCTTCTTCTACTGTCACTAGCTCAAAATCCAGAATGTACTAGGTTTGCATTGCGTGCTTAAACCCTACACTCTGCAGACGGAAGTGGTTCAAGAAGGTAGCTCACCAGCACCTTATCAATGAATACTGACCTTGCCAGCAGGTCAGCTATAGAACTACATTTGTTCAATGATTGAAAATTGCCCATATAACCTGGTTTCTTTGCAAACATAGGAGGAAATCATCTTCCAGCCAAAAACAGTGAGAATGAATATTATTTAAAGTTATTGTTAAAGTATGAAGTGAAAAAAAGTACAAATCATTTCTATCCTCTGCATTCTAATACTTGTGTCAATACATATTTTATCTCCAGCAGAAATAGATGCAGTGTAAATTAATGAGAATTGAAAAACTGAACATAATATCACTGAGGGTAGGTTTTAATATTGAGGTACTGCACTTACGTATACAATTTTAGAACATTATAAAACTTGGAACTGTCGTCTGAATTTCAGATTGTAGAAGCCACCAAACATAGTTCCTGAGCACCCAGCTTTTTGGCGCTCCAAGTGCAGTTTTGTCTCCAAAATGGAGTCATTTTGGTGCTGGTTGCCATTCCAGTAAGGATATATGCACACATTGATGTTCAGAAAAACTGTGCAAAGTGAGCAGATTATCATGGTGGTCAGTTTTCAGTGCTGATTTGACACCAATGTTGCCATTTCAGAGCTCAACACAACAGCTAGAACTGTCTACTCAAAATGGACAATTGGACACATGTTTAACAACACAAGACTGCTCACTACTACTATTTAAAGGTTATCAACTAGTTCCAGCATAATAGCAGACTACAAGTAGAAGTATTTGGTAATTTCTGAAATTGTTTATTTTGCAACATATTATGCATTCCATTCAAACTGCAGTGTGACCAGGAGACCGAAAAGTGACATAGACCTGGTCAAATTAATGGAAGCAGGAGAAGGAGGACCACGAGGAGAAGGGCTCTCAGCAATAGGTCATAATCAGTTTAGGTGTTCAGGGAGCAACTATTTCTAACTGAGCCATAGTGACAAACAGTGTGACATACATCTGGATGTCCTCAATGAAATCGATCACCTGCTGCAGCACAATTGAAATCTCAGGATGGTGAGGATAACAATATCAGTGGCTATAAAGGTGATGTTTTTCAGGCTGTTTTTAGACTGCAGCATGCATCATTCTCATGTCCCAATTTGTTGTCCACAAGGGAAATCATTGATATTCTGCATTCCAGTTCACTTTTTTCTTGCCTGGCAGTGTGAATACATAATTTCAAGAGGAGTACAAATTGTCATCAATTCAATGCATATCACTTTGCATTGCATGTCAATTGAGATGTACCACAACCAAAAGGGATCTCAACATCCAACTGAAGTTGCCATTCAGCAGAGCATGCAAACCAATGGCAAGTACCCTGGCAGCAGTCACAATGCCTTAATTTTGTGGCACTTTGCTGTTAGCTTATTTGGTTCACAGACAAGTCAAAATGTATCCATAAAGCAACAAGGATCACACTTTGAAATGGCTCATGACTTTGATGTGCATACTGGGCAAACATAGACAGGGTGTATGCCGTAAAAAGACAAGTTGCCGTACAAAATGTGATTGACCACTGGGTGGTCAAGTTCTATATGAACTTCTGTGGAGGAATTCTACAGTACTCTGTGCTGCACAACTTCATCAACAAGGGGGGGGACCCTTACCAGGGTCCATATGCAACCTGTTGAGGAGGAAGTCAACACAACCACTTTCTGGAGAGACTATCTGAGAATAATTCCTTCACCTGCAATATAAGTGACACTACTTATATAGAACAAATCCTACAGATTGCATATAAATGGCAACTATTAACACTTGTACATTCTCATAACATCTGTCTTATGGGCATTGTCATCTTACCTGATGCTCTGACCCAGTGGTGTCCTTGAAGCAGCAACATTGCTGGTAGAAAACTGAATTGTCAGTGGGAAAGATTGCAGATAGCCTTGTAAGCTGATACCAAACAGCTCCAGTCCTTGATCCTACTTTCAGATTGCATAGGTAGCAGCAATCTGGAGGCTGGCTGACAGGTCACAGCAAGCGTAATGCTAGCAATAGGACAAATTCTCTGTTCCTTTAAAGCAAAACAGGCTTATATTCTATGGTGACATTACCATTCCTCAAGGTTGGGACCTCATTAATACTAATTTTCAGTTGCAGCACCTGCAAGCATCTACAATACAGGTACCTGCAGCCATGAGTACAGCAGTCTGATGAATTGTAAGATGAACTTGCACGAAAGCAGTTTGCTTTCACAGGTAGGTTCACAAGTATTTTCTCAGAGGTGTGCATGACTTCCACATGGAGCAGGCTCCAAACTCTAGGCAAGGATTTGTACCATGTTAGTGTTGCAATGTTTTTTGAAAACACTTTTGTCAAACAACCTTCACTCTTGAACCCCACCCCTCCAACTGCAACAAGGATAGAACCCATCCCCATGTCTTCACCTTCCACCCCAGCAATCTCCGGATACAATGCATCATCCTCTGCCATTTCCACCACTTACAGTCAGGCCCCACTACCAGAGATATATTTCCCTCCCCACTCTTATCAGCCTTCCATAGAGACCATTCCCTCCGCAACTCCCTAGTTAGGTCCACACCCACCAACCCATCTTCCACTCCCAGCACGTTCCCTTACCACCACAAGAGGTGCAAAACTTGCAACCACACCTCCCCCTAAACCTCCATTCAAGGCTCCAAAGGATCCTTCCACATCTGGCAGAGATTTTCCTGAACATCCAAACATCTCATCTACTGTGTCCATTGCTCTCCATGTGGTCTCCTCTACATTGGGGAGACAGGATGCCAACCTGAGACCATTTCAGAGAATATCTCTGGGATGCACGCAACAAACAACCCTACCACCTTGTGGCCAACGACTTCAACATCCCCTCTGGTAAGGACATGCAAGTCTTGGGCCTCCTCCACCGCCAAATCTTAGCCACCCGACGCCTGGAGGAAGAACACCTCATCTTCCACCTAGGGACCCTCCAACCACATGGCAACAATGTCAATTTGATCAGTTTCCTCATCTCCCCTTCCCCAATCTTATCCCAGATCCAACGCTCAAACTCGGCATTGCCTTCTTGAACTTCTCCCACCTGTCTATCTTCCTTCCCATCTATCCACTCCACCCATCCGCTCCAACCTATCACCCAACACCCCTTACCTGCATCCACCTATTGCCTTCCGAGCTACCTTCCCCCAGCTCCACCCCCTCCTATTTATCGCTCAGTCCCCTTTGGCCCTGCCACCAACCCCAACCCCACCCCCACATTCCTGATGAAGGGCTTACATGTCTGAAACGCTGACTGTCCTGCTCCTTGGATGCTGCCTGACCTGCTGTGCTTTTCCAGCACCACACTTTTTTAACTCATTTGTACGTACTTTCTTTAGTGAGACACCAGAAGTAGGAAAGTAAGAAACTAGTGTGAGTGAAAAGCATTAAGTTAATTACGTAATTACTTTATTAAACTATGACACAAAGAAGACAGGGTCAGCTTATGTGTTGCAAATGTGGGGTTTACTGGATGCTGTTGTGATCCACTAAGTGTCTGCGTCTTGAAGAGCTTCAACTCTGTATATGAACTGGAGGCTGAGCTGCAAATACTGACACAAAAAGAAGGGGGAAAGTTACCCAGACACATTGTTCCAGAAGTGATTATACCTTTTAAGAGAGGGTCTTCTGATTTGGTCAGTAGTTGGCAACAGGAGAATGTGGCTGCAAGCCAGGCATGTACAAAGGGAGAAGCCTTAGCCTTTGCAATTGTCAAACAGGTTCAAGGTTGGTGAATGCCACTGGCAAGGCTAAAACCAGTGGCTGTGGGATGAATGAGCAGATTACAGGACCATGGTACAAGAAGTCTTCGGGATATGATAGTCATCAAAGAGAACAGTCAGGAGGATGAACACTGTTCTCTGCAGCCAACAGCGACAATCCCAATGATTGTGTTGCCTGTCTGATGTCAAAATTCACAACATCACTGGTAACTGAGAAGACAGCCAACCAGTGTTGATACCAATGACATGGATAAATCTAGGAAAGAAGTAGTGTTAAGGGAGTCTGAGTCACAAGGAACTAATTTAAAAGCAGATCATTAAAGATAGTCTCAAGATTACTACTTGAGCATTAGGAAATTGCATAAGGTAAATAAGATGAACAATTAATTTTACTGAAAGATTGGTGTGGGAGAAATGGTTTTAATTCATGGGATACTGTATCGATACCAGAGAAAGTGGGGCTTGTATTTTTGAGGTGCTCACCATCGGAACTCAGATGGGACAAATGTTCAGGTGAGCCATATATCTAGGTCAGTGGAGAGAACTTTAAACTAAATAGTGGCAGTCACAGAAGTTTGGGAAGGTGGGATCAACTGATTAGAGAAGACACAACAGGATAGCGATGTTGCAATAAATAATGATGTTGCAGGAAGAGGCAGCATAAAAACCGAAGTGTACTAGCAGATAAGACTAGAAATTACAAAAATAATGAACGACAGAACTAATGGATCTGTTTCTGAATGCACACAGGATGCATAACAGATGATCCTATAGCACAAACAGAAATAAATATTTTTATTTGGCAGCCATTACACAGACATGGCTGCAAAGTGACAAAGACCGAGGTCTGAATACTTAAAGGTACATGATGCTTCGGAAGTATAATAAGCTATGGTGAAGAGGTAGCTCTGTTAATGCGGAATACTGTTGTATAGCAGAAAGAGATGATCTTGGTACTTGAGACCAACTATGGAATCGGTTTGGGTTGAAATAGAAACAAAGTTAAAATGTGGCTTGTAGCATATGACCTCCTGGGCAATAATAAGGTCATGTGAGAAAGGCATAGTGATAATCCTGGGTGATTTAATGTCCGTATAAACTAATCTCCATTGATAATTTGATATCACAGATTGATCAGGAGACCTGAAAGTGGGTTGAGTTATGGCTGAGCACAGCCAAGGCAAAGCTCACTACAGCAATAATAGCTTTCAACATGCTGCCAGACCTCTGTTGAGAGTGTATAAACACTTTTTAATTAGCAAAAACCAATGCTACTTACTAGTGGCATACATGATACAAACGTAACAATGGTAGGTTGGAACTGAGCAAGGCTATATATTTAATTAAGGAATTCAAATGAAATAAACCAATAGTGCAAATAAATTAGATTCAATCTCCTGCATTTATAATTTTTAATAACCTGCCTCATTCAAAAAAATGAAACAGAACTATTTTCTAATAATAGAACTAAAAAATACAATGAGTGAAGACCGAGAGATTGTTGTGACATTATCACTGCAGAAGTGAATTTTAGGATTATAAAGAGTCATGCCTTATAAAAAGCTTTATTTTGTACAATTTTTACCATAAACGTTTGAGGCATAAAACTTGCTGTCATATTTAAGTATCATAATATTTCTTACTTGCAAATATAATTTATTAGTGGAGTACTTAAATTCAGAATTTGTAAAATGTTGACAAATCAGATCCCTGACACTGACCAGTAGCTAATAATAAAGCTAAGAGCACCAAAAAAGTCATTCAAAATCCTTCCAATTCATCCTTTGTCCTTTCTCACTGATTCAAAATTAAAGTTTCGAATTAAAATTCCTCTAGTCAAGTCCTGCAACAAGGATAGAACCCCCCTGGTCCTCACCTTCCACCCCGCCTATCTCTAAATACAGTGCTTTAACCTCTGCCATTCCCGCCACCTACAATCAGATTCCACCACCAGATATATATTTCCCTCCCCACCCCGACTGGCACACTGCAGACACCATTCCCTCTGTGACTCTCTTGTTAGATCTACACCCCCCCCAACAACCCACCCTCACCACTGCAAGAGATGTAAAACCTGCGCTCACACCTCACCCCTGTCCAAGGGCCCAATGGATCCTTCCACGTCCAAGAGAGATTTTCCTGCACATCCAAACACCTCATCTACTCTGTCCATTGCTCTCGATACAGTCTCCTCTACATTGGGGAAACAGGACTCCATCTCGCAGAATGTTTCAGGGAACATCTCTAGGACACATGCACCAAACAAACCCACTGCCCTGTGGCCGACCACTTCAATTCCCCCTTCCACTCCACCAAGAAAGTCCTGCGCCTCCTTCACCGTCAAATCCAAGCCACCCGAGAAGTGGAGGAAGAACGCCTCATCTTCTGCCTTGGCACCCTCCAACCACATGGCATCAACGTCAACTTCACCAGTTTCCTCATCTCCCCTCCCCCATCTCATTCCAGATCCAAAGCTCCAACTCAGCACCGCCCTCTTGAACTGTCCTACCTGTCCATCCTCCTTCCCATCTATCCACTCCACCCTCCACTCCAACCTATCACCATCAAACCCCACCTGCATCGACTGATGGCATTCCCAGCTACCTCAGCCCCACCCTCCTATTTATCACCCAACCCCCTTCCCTCCCCCAACATTTCTGATGAAGGGCTTATGCCTGAAACATTGATTCTCCCACTCCATGGATGCTGCCTGACCCTGCTGTGCTTTTCCAGTGCCACAATTTCGATTATTGCTCACAGGCCCAAGCCCAGAATATAACAGATATTTTCACAGAACTTTCCTTCTGTTACCAAGTTGCCTACAACTCTCAGAATGCTGAAGTTGAAACATTTGCAACATGGAGAAACATCCACTTGAGGACGAGTAATGACTATTTCATTTTAACAAATAGAACAGTGAAGAATTGATGCTTTTGTTTAACAAAGTTTTGGTCTGACTCCATATGGAGTATTTTATTCAACTTTGAGCACCATATGTCAGGATAGATGTCATAGCCTTAGAAGGTAGTGCACAGACTCACCAGAGTTATACCAAGGTTAAAAGAACTAAATTATGAGGACAAATTGCAAAATTCTGCTTGTATTCCACTGACTTTAAAAAGTTCCAGAGCAATCTCAAAGATGTACATTTCAGGGTCAATACAGAGAAACTATTTCCTCTGGATTATGCAGAACAAGGTGGCATGATTTTTAAATTAGAGGTCGATGAAGAGCAGAAAAGCGCTTTCCCACATACAGCATAAAGGAAGTCAAGACACGTAAAAGGGTAAGGACATCATTTGACTTACAATTTTCAAAACTGAGAATGATAGATTGGTTTGGTAAGGGTATTAAAAGTATGGAGTAAAGATGGGTATTTTAACTGTTAAAGGGAAATGGAAACATAGGAGCAAGAGTAAGTCATTCAGATGCTCATGCCTGCTCTGCCACTCCAGGTCTTGGCTGACATCTTCCTCATTTCTATATTCCTGCACCATCTCCATGTCCTTTTCATACATTTTTAAACACTAATGACAATCTGTCCATTGGGTACATTTTGGACTGGGTTTCCACAGCCCTCTGGGATAGAAAATTCCAAAGATTGATGAGTGATGAAATTCCTTCTCTCAGGCCTAAATCGTCTGAGTGATGAAATTCCTTCTCTCAGGCCTAAATGGCTTGTTATACAGCAGGGATTATAGCTTGTTAAATGCCTTATTAATGCCACAACTCACATCATTAATATTTATTTTCCTGAGCTACCAAATGCACTGTATAGCTAGATGTCAAGAAATCTCGATGTGGAAATCAGAGCAGGTACCTGGTGACTTCAGCTCACAGCTAGCTGAGAGGAACTTCCATTTTTCTCAGCACCAAATAGTATGTCAGGGCATGATCAACACTTTCCATCCCCACACAATGTTCATCAACAAATATGAGCATCTGATATTTGTGTTCCCTCATGACCATCATGGCATTCTCTAATCCACTTGCAGGCTGTTTAGGAAGTATAGACTTTTACTGCAGGGTGCATTGGCAACTAGTGTTAAAAGACTGCAACAGGGACGCTATGCACACAAGGGCAGGCATTGGATCTGTTCACTTGCTGCCTTAGCATTGTTCTATCTGCCTTCTATCTGCATGCTTGTAGCATCCTTGTCTTGCCATGTCATACCTGTTAGCATGCTGCCACTTTAGCCAGAGTCAAAGGCAATCTGCACTAACAGTTTTGCTGTTTTGAGCAGACACATAGGCTGTTTGTCAGTAGGGAAACTATTTGGGGGGAGGGGAACATTTTGCTGCACACTGAAATGTCAGTTTACACCATAGCATGTGCCAGCTGCCTGCAGAGTGAGCACACTACAAGTGTATTAAACCAAATACATGTCAAAAACGGTGTTAGATTTTGATAGGGTTTGTCCAGCCAAAAGAGGGCTGTTATCAGCCTGGAAATCTGTAGGGGCACAGTCCATGGGTTTGGCCCCTTTACCTGTATCACTTGCAGCCATACTCCCCTGTGCCTGACCAGTGACCAAATCAGAAGATCTTATCCAAAGGGGAGTGATCGCCTCCTGGAATAGCGTCTGGTAATTTGATGTATCTCTCCCTGATATGTCAGGGTTTGCAGGTCAACCTGCAACTCAATTATTCGGAGTTGATGTACCAGCAGGGGCAAATAGTTGCTGCAGGTATGTTTCCCCTTGATCTCACAGGCATCTAAAGCTGTCATATTCTGTAATCACAGCACATCACTTTCTCTGCCATCTTTAATGTATGTTAATTAATAATTAATTGTTAATTTATAATGAATACAGCCCATACCTCCCATTAAGTTTCAACACTGCCAGTAAACGTTTTTCACAACAATGATAAACTTTACAGTTTCTAATAACATCAAATGTTGATTTTTATCTGCTCCTTCTGTTACACAGAATTGGACATCAAATACCAAAGTCTGAAAAAAGAGCAAAAGAAAAATGCACTTGTCCCTCCCTTCACCAAACTCCTCATTCAGGACAGTTTATTTCTTGCAGTAAACCCTACTTAAAGTTTATCTTTCTCCTATGCACTAAATTCCCACTTTGAAACAAATTCCCAAATATAATTGCTTGGCCTCTGTCTCACTCACTGTGCCCTTAGTCCTGACAATCTATGTGGCCTTCACAAATGTAAACTATCCTTTCCCATTCTCCCCAACTTTTAATAACACAATGGATCACCCCATCTTCCTCCAAATCTCTCCACCATTATCCACCTATGTGGGACTTCATTCAGCTGGCTTCATTGTTATCTATTTAATCCCAGGAGAAAGTGAGGACTGCAGATGCTGGAGAGGCAGTGTCAAAAAGTGTGGCAGTGGAAAAGCACAGCAGGTCAGGCAGCATCCAAGAAGCAGGAGAGTTGAAATTTCAGGCATAAACCCTTCATAAGAATTGTGGAGGTGGAAGGGGACTGAGAGATAATAGGGGGTTGGGGGTGGGGCTGGGGGGAAGGTAGATGGGAGGTGATAGGTGGATGTAGGTAGGAGGTAATTGTGATAGGTTGGTAGGGAGGGTGAAGTGGATAAGTGGGAAGGAAGATGGTCAGGTAAGATAGGTCAAGAAGGCAGTGCTGAGTTGGAGGTTTGAATCTGGGATAAGATGGGAAGAGTGGAGATTTGGAAACTAGGTAAGGTCGATGTTGATGCCATGTGGTTGGACAGTCCCTAGGTGGAAGATGTGGCGTTCTTCCTGCTGTTGTCGGGCAGCTTTGATTTGGCAGTGAAGGAGGCCCAGGACTTGCATGTCCTTGGTTGATTGGGAGGGTGAGTTGAAGTGGTTGTCCACAGGGCGGTGGGGTTGTTTGGTGCATGCATCCCAGAGATGTTCCTTGAAATATTCCATGGGTTGGCGTTCTGTCTTCCCAATGTAGAGGATACCACATCAAGAACAACGGACACAGTAGATGAGGTAGGTGGATATGCAGGAAAATCTCTGTCAGATTTGAAATGATCCTTTAGTGCCTTGGTCGGAGATGAGAGGTCAGGTGTGCACTGAGGTCCTTTTAGACCTCATGCAGTGGCAAGGGAAGATACTGGGTATGGAGGGTGGGGTGGTGGGGGACATGGACTTAACGAGGGAGTCACGGAGGGAATGGCCTCTGTGGAACGCAGATAGGGGTGAGGAGGGAAATAAATATTTGATGGTGGGGTGTGACTGTAGGTGGTGAAAATGGTAGAGGATAATGCACTGTATCTGGAGATTCGTGGTGTGGAAGGTGAGGACCAGAGGGGTTCTATCTTCGTTGTGGTTGGGATTTAAGGACAGAGGTGAGGGAAGTGGAGGAGATGTGCTGATGGGCATTGTTGATCACATGGGAGTGGAAATTGCAGTCCTTGAAATAGGAGGACATCTGGGATGCCCTTGAGTGGAACTGCTCATCCTTGGCAGAGGCAGAGGAGTTGGTAATAAGGGATCACATTTTTACAGTATGGTGATTGGGAGGAAGTGTAATCAAGGTAGCTGTGGGAGTCGGCAGGTTTGAAATTGATATCCATGTTGAGTCGGTCACCAGAGACAGAGACGGAGAGGTTCAGGAAGTGGAGAGAGGAGTCGGAGATGGTCCATGTGAACTTGAGATCAGCTTGGAAGGTGTTGGTGAAGTTGATGAACTGTTCAACCTCCTTGTGGGAGCATGAGGTAGCGCTGATACAGTAACCAATGTAGCTGAGGAAAAGGTGGAGGACAGTGCTGGTGTAACTGTGGAAGAGGGACTGTTCCTTGTACCCAACAAAGAGGCAGGCATAACTAGGGTTCATGTGGATGCCCATGGCTACCCCTCTGATAGTACAAAGTGGAAAAATTCAAAGGAAAAATTTTTGAGGTTAAGGACCAATTCTGCCAATTGAATGAGTGTGTCGGTGGAGATGGACTGCTGTGTTGGCAGGAGAGGAAGAAACGGAGTGCTTGTAGGCCTTGGTCATGTGGGGGGGACATGTATAGGGACTGGATGTCCATGGTGAAGATGAGGTGTTGGAGGCTGGGGAATTTAAAGACATGGAGGAGGGGGACAGGAGGAGTCAAGATGTGAGGAGATGAGTTCAGTGGGGCAGCAGCAGGCAGAGACAGTTGGTCAACCGGGCAGTTAGGTTTGTGGATTTTGGGTAAGAGGTAGAATTAGGAGGTGTGGGGTTAGGGAACTATAAGATGGTGTACTTTGGTTCCTTAATGTCTGATAAGCCGGAGAAAAGTCATTGGTTAAGGGTGTGGATCTTTCTGAGGATGAAGAACAGCAGTATACATACGTTCCTTAATGGCTGATAAGCCAGAGAAAAGCATTAATTGATTCTCACCAAAGAATCACAAGAATGGTTCCTCTTCCTTTCATGGACAAGTATTTCTGGGGTCCCCTTACCTCCTCTTTCTCATCTACCTATTTCCCCTCAGTGACATCCAAATACACGTCAGTTTCCAAAATGCATCACCTCACATTTCTGTGCACTGAGCTTCATCTGGCATCTATCCACCCATTCCAATATTACTATGTCCTTTTGAAGTTCTACATTGTACTCCTCACAATTTATAATTCTCCCAAGTTGTGTGTCATCCACAAACTTTGAAATTGCTCTCCGTACACCAGCATTTAGGTCATATATAATTTGGGGAACCTCATTATAAACATTCCTTCAGCCATAATATGCCCATTTGCCATAACTCTGGCTTTCTATCTCTCTCAGCCTCAGGGATAGGCTGATTATTCCTTTTTTTTGATGAGGTCCACAACATCATACCTATATTAAGGAAAAGAAGTATTGCCAATCCAAGTTTATTCGGCAATAAGCCAAACAATAAGCAAGTGAGTTATAAATTAATTGTTTCAATTGGGATGAAAATATTCTTATTAGTCTGGATGATTGTTTTCATATAAGACTCACCCGAACCATTCCTGATACAATGAGATGAATTCCTCGTGGCTGTTCACCCTGGTGCACAACGATGTCACCATAGTCAAAATAAAGTAGCTTTGCTTTATACTGAAACAAAAAAGTAAACTTCAAATGAATGAGAGTGCTAAAAAAGTAAGAACAAGTCAAATACACCATCTGGGCTACATTATGAGTCCCAAAAGTAATAAACCTCAATATAGCATGAGATATAAATGCATTTAAGCAGAGCATAGAAATAATTTGGCCTTTAATATTGATTGCATCAACCTTATTGAGAGTCATATGAAGCAAAGTCATGGAACTTGGAACACTGACGCCAATCCGATGACTGGTAAAGCCTATAAGTGATTTCAATTTTGAGTATTGTATTAGTATATTGGAATATTTTCCTGGGCCTGCACTCAAGTTGGACTTCTCAATCATTAGGAAAAGAGGTGAGCCTGAGCCCACAACTAAAGAAACATATCCAATTCTGCTCCAAAAACTTAACCTACTGCTTTATCTTATAATCCAACTGCAGGAGAAGACTCTCAATTAAAAACTGTTAGCATCTGTTAAAGATAACATAAAACTTGTTTTGTAAATTTACCCTTGGTGAATACTGCATGAATACTCACGTGGCTGGGTTTACAATTCTAGGCCCCGACTCCATGCCTCTTCAATGTCACTGATCAGTTATGTGCAAAGAGAATTGAGTTTGGATTGACGACACTGTGCAATATCAATAGCAGCTTGGAGGGAGGACAAAGTCTTTGAGAGACCTTTTAAAAGAGCAGCAACTGACATGACAGGGCCTGTCACTCACTGTAGAGCTGGCTGGCCAGCGAGGTGAATAAGATTGGGCAGAAATTACCTGCGGCAATAGGGCACAGAGTCTTTCCAGATTTTCTGATGACTACCTGAGGTTGTGGCTGAAAGGCTATTGGTTTTCTCTCCAAACTTTGGTCCAGGAGACAAAAGCTGGAGGGAGATGAGGAGTTATGAAGACACCATGAGGACATGAGTCCGATACCACAAGTGCTTCAAAACCATTATGAGATCTGGGAAGATGAATAACAGTGGCAGGTTTGTGTTGAAACTTTATTGCTGGAACAGCACAGCAGGTCAGGCAGCATCCAGGGAACAGGAGATTCGACGTTTCGGGCACAGGCCCTTCTTCAGGAATTCCTGAAGAAGGGCCTGTGCCCGAAACGTCGAATCTCCTGTTCCCTGGATGCTGCCTGACCTGCTGTGCTGTTCCAGCAATAAAGTTTCAACTTTGATCTCCAGCATCTGCAGACCTCACTTTCTCCTCGAATAACAGTGGCACTCAACTGCCAGACCTCCAACTCTGTATAGAGCAGCATGCACATTGTGCACCCTAACATCATTACAAGTGTCCAGTTGTATCACTTGAATGTCAGTCCACCTTCACGTGGGGCCAAAATGAGAAGGGGACATAATTATAGCAACACAACAGTTTATGTAGGTGTCATAATCTGAGTGTTGAAGGATGGTAACCTTCTCATGCATCATTTTCCCTTCTTCCTGCAGGCAAAGTGCATACTAATAGTTAGGAGATGATACAGAAAAAGATGGGATGCCATCCCTGCACCAACTACCAATCTTGCACCAACTGATGGCCATTAAGGAAATGGCACTGTATATTGTGCAGTGCTGTTATGGTAGGACATTAATGCTGGCAAGGCTGAAAACCAGCAAGAGCTGGATCATTTGATATTCTGTCCTCAGATGAAGGGCATAGGGGAGATTCCTGGCAAATATATACTGTAGCTCCTTGACATCTATGGCCTATGGAGTTGGTCGTGCTGAAAAATCTGTTCAGTTGTCTCAGTTCTCTTCAACATTTTCCTCTCCTTGTTTCGCCTACAGAGCCTGCAACATGGGTTGCACAAAGGAACCGAACATGAACAGTGTCTGTTTCCTCAGTAGAGGAAGATTCCAGCACCATACAATCCTATCTCCAACACAGACACAGCCACTGACCACTGCAGTGGAGTATGAACCTACTTTTCTTTTTGGGGTTGGGCCACTGAGTAAACATCACATTACAAGTGAGGAAGAAGAACAAAGTGAAGTTGCCAGTTGTGGGAAGTCACCTTCTGAGGGCTGACAACGAAGACTTATATGGCAAAGATGTTGAGCGTCACAGAAAAGGAAGGTCTTGGGCAATGAATTTCGAAAATTTTCAGAGGCATTGCCTGAGGCAGACAGTAGAGGAGTCCAAGAAGTTGTTGTTTACAATCTGGCAATAATCTGGCACTTAAACATGAGCTTCTCTTTGAAAGAATACCCACCTTCTTAGACAGCCAATTGTAGCACCACTTTAAGTGGGAGCAGGAGCAGTGCTCTGACATACAAAAGAAAATGAGATTCAGTCTTGTGGAACACTCAGTGTTGTTAATGGCATAGAGATATAAGGTACGGATGCCAATTGTGACCTGGGGATGACCTCAACCAGCTACCAATGGTACCGTTAAGGGATTGAAACATGTGAAAGGTCTCCGAAGGGGAAGAGAGCACTTCTCAGTGAACTGTTGTCATCTTCTGTCCTCAGACTCTCTAACAAGAACCATTCATGCTCTAAGATCCTTTGAAAAGGCTGGCCCTGCAATGATGCAAGCACGAAGACTGTGGAAGAGCCCCCATGAACATTTCCAAGGTGAGGATGAGAGCCAGGAGCAACTCAGCCAGATGTAGATATAATGGAGCAGCTTGCATTCAACTCATCCTCAACTTAAACGGAGCACAGTATGGACGTGGCCACTATCACAGGCCCCATAAATTTCACACCATAGGTAAGCTGTGTGATGTTTGCTGTGTTTCTGTTTTCATTTATTTATACAGTTATAAAAATAGAAAAGGGTTCAGAAAAGATTTACAAGGATGTTGCCAGGGTTGGAGGATTTGAGCTATAGGGAGAGGCTGAACAGGCTGGAGCTGTTTTCCCTGGAGCATCGGAGGCTGAGGTGTGACCTTATAGAGGTTTACAAAATTATAAGGGGCATGGATAGGATAAAAATGGTAAATGGATAATCCAGATATGTGTACTGGCTGGAAAATTGGCCTCAATGGTTCAGTTACAGTGTGGAAATCATAAGCCTGGAAATGATATCTTCAAGGGATAAGCTGCACCCTCACCAGCCACCAATGGAGTCTGAATGTTGGCCTGAAGTGATATGATACCTGGGACTCTTGCGGGTGAAGGAATCATGATAACTGCCAAGGAACTAAGTGCAGACTTGCAAGATTCCTGTGGTCACAGATCAGTTGCAAATTCGACACATGAAATCCTTTTCTGCTGCTGAATCTGGTTGGTTGGTACTCGAATGGAAATGTGGGTATAATCAATGAGCTGCTGGACCTGGGGGAATCCATCGCCAGCAAAATAGGCCAATGTTTTCTGTGTAGCTAGTTCCATTTGTCACACTTGCAATAAACCTCTGTGGGGAACCACCACAGGGGCCATAAGACTTCAGGTTGCTAAATGCTAAAAAGAATAGGATTGTCGAACAGTATGGGGTGCAAACAATCTTGATGATGTCACTCATCATTGCAGATGAAAGATGCTCATCTCTCTGCAGCAGGAGTAATTACAGGTTAGCTTAAAAGTGAGCAACAAAGCACAAAGATAATGCAAGATTTCATAGACTGCATGGGCATTGACTCCTTTTCACACTGAACTGCATCATGCTCTGATGTACAATGATGCCTTTCTTAGGTGATTTGGTGTTGGGAGGCAATTTCTCAGTACTCAAGCAGCAGCTATACTCTCTTACCATTTTTCTTTAACAGGACTAATGCTGCCAAAGTACCAAATTGAAGCATTCTATGGTCCTACTTGTTGGAGTGATTCATATCCCACCAACTCCCCAACCCCAGGGAAAAGATTTTGTCAATTTATCCTATCCATGCCCTTTATAATTTTGTAAACCTCTATAAGGTCACACCTCAGCCTCCGACGCTCCAGGGAAAACAGCTCCAGCCTGTTCAGCCTCTCCCAATTGCTCAAATCCTCCAACCCTGGTAACACCCTTGTAAATTTTTTCTGAACCCTTTAAAGTTTCACAACATCTTTCCGATAGGAAGGAGACCAGAATTGCACGCAATATTCCAACAGTGGCCTAACCAATGTCCTATACAGGCGCAACATGACCTCCCAACTCCTGTACTCAATACTCTGACCAATAAAGGAAAGTATACCAAATGCCTTCTTTACTATCCTATCTACCTGCGACTCCACTTTCAAGGAACTATGAACCTGCACTCCAAAGTCTCTTTGTTCAGCAACACTCCCTAGGACTTGACCATTAAGTACATAAGTCCTACTAAATTTTGCTTTCCCAGAATGCAGGACCTCATATTTATCTGAATTAAACTCCTTCTGCCACTTCTCAGCCCATTGGCCCATTTGAGCAAAATCCTGTTGTAATCTGAGGTAACCTTCTTCACTGTCCACTACACCTCCAATTTTGGTGTCATCTGCAAACTTATTAACTATACCTCTTATGTTCGCACCCAAATCATTTATGTAAATGACAAAACGTAGAGGACCCAGCACTGATCCTTGTGGCATTCCACTGGTCACAGGCCTCCAGTCTGAAAAACAGCCCTCTACCACCACCCTCTGTCTTCTACCTTTGAGCCAGTTCTGTACCCAAACGGCTAGTTCTCCCTGTATTCTGTGAGATCTAACTTTACTAACTAGTCTCCCATGGGGAACCTTGTCGAACGCCTTACTGAAGTCCATATACATCATATCTACCGCTCTGCCCTTATCCATCCTCTTTGTTACTTCTTCAACATACTCAGTCAAGTTTGTGAGACATGATTTCCCACGGACAAAGGCATGTTGACTATCCCTAATCAGTCCTTGCCTTTCCAAATACATGTACATCCTGTCCCTCAGGATTCCCTCCGACAAATTGCCCACCACCGACGTCAGGCTCACTGGTCAATAGTTCCCTGGCTTGTCCTTACCCTCTGCAAGGGACCTAGCAATCACTTCCCTAGCTTCCCACAGAGTTCTAGGGTACACCTGATCAGGTCCTGGGGATTTATCCACCTTTAACCATTTCAAGACATCCAGCACTTCCTCCTCTGTAATGTGGACATTTTTCAAGGTGTCATCATCTATTTCCCTACATTCTATATCTTCCATGTCCCTTTCCATAGTAAATACTGATGCAAAATACTTGTTTAGTATCTCCCCCATCTCCTGCGTCTCCACACAAAGGCCGCCTTGCTGATTTTTGAGGGGTCTTATTCTCTTCCTCGTTACCCTTTTGTCCTTAATGTATTTGTAAAAACCCTTTGGATTCTCCTTAACTCTGTTTGCCAAAGCTATCTCATGTCCCCTTTTTGCCCTCATGATTTCCCTCTTAAGTATACCCCTACTGCCTTTATATCCTTCTAAGGATTCACTCGATCTATCCTGTCTATACCTTACATATGCTTCCTTCTTTTTCTTAACCAAACCCTCAATTTCTTTCGTCATCCAGCATTCCCTATATCTACCAGCCTTTCCTTTCACCCTAACAGGAATATACTTTCTCTGGATTCTCATTATCTCATTTCTGAAGGCTTCCTATTTTCCAGCCATCCCCTTACCTACAAACATCTGCCCCCCCAATCAGCTTTCGAAAGCTCTTGCCTAATACTATCAAAATTGGCCTTTCTCCAATTTAGAAATTCAACTTTTAGATCTGGTCTATCCTTTTCCATCACTATTTTAAAACTAATAGAATTATGGTCTCTAGCCCCAAAGTGCTCCCGCACTGAAACCTCAGTCACCTGCCCTACCTTATTTCCCAAGAATAGGTCAAGTTTTGCACCTTCTCTCGTGGATACATCCACATACTGAATTAGAAACTTTTCTTGTACACACTTAACAAATTCCTCTCCATCTAAACCCTTAACACTATGGCAGTCCCTGTCTATGTTTGGAAAGTTAAAATCTCATAGCATAACCACCCTATTATTCTGACAGGTAACTGAGATCTCCTTACAAATTTGTTTCTCAATTTCCCTCTGACTATTAGGGATCTATAATACAATCTCAATAAGGTGATAATCTCTTTCCTCTTTCTCAGTTACACTCAAATAACTTCCCTGGATGTATTTCCGGGAATATCCTTCCTCAGTAATGCTATCTCAGTAACGGCACTCTCCCTCCTCTCTTGCCTCCTTTTCTATCCTTCCTGTAGCATTTGTATCCTGGAACATTAAGCTGCCAGTCCTGCCCATACCTGAGCCAGATTTCTGTAATTGTTATGATATCCCAGTCCCATGTTCCTAACCATGCCCTGAGTTCATCTGCCTTCCCATTGAAATAAATGCAGTTTAATTTATTAGTCCTACCTTATCCCTGCCTGCCCTGACTTTTTGACTCAACTGTACCCGTTTCAGATTGATCTCTTTCCTCACTATCTCCCTGGGTCCCACACCACCACCTTACCAGTTTAAATCCTCCTGAGTAGCTCGAGCAAATCTCCCTGCCAGTATATTAGTCCCTTTCCAATTTAGGTCCAGAACTAGAGGGCATAGGTTTAGGCGAGAGGGGAAAGATATAAAAGAGACCTAAGGGGCAATGTTTTCACGCAGAGGGTGATACGGTATGGAACGAGCTGCCAGAGGAAGTGGTGAGGCTGGTACAATTACAATATTTAAAAGGCATTTGGATGGGTATATGAATAGGAAGGGTTTGGAGGAATATGGGCCGAGTGCTGGCAGGTGGGACTAAGATTGGGTTAGGATATCTGGTCAGCATGGATGAGTTGGACCGAAGGGTCTGTTTCCATGCTGTACATCTCTATGACTCTTTGAATGTAGGAGTTTATTAAGCTGTCATTTTTAAGTGATGCAAATGCTAAGTGCTCACTTTAACAAAGACCCGTTCTGTTTGTGATATTCCCCACAAGGTTTATTGCAAGTGTGACAAATATTTTTGGATACAGTCACACCAGGGGTTATTGTTGTTGCTGTTATGATTAAATGAAAATGCTGGAACATACTGTCACTGAGCTCGCATCATCACATTTTTAAAGGCCCCCCCTCTTCCTAACCATCCCTTCACTTGTGAATAGCATCCCCAAATCAACTTTTGGTAGTTCCTGTCTAATACCATTAAAACTGGCCTTACTCCAATTTAGAACTTTAACGTTTTGATCTGTTTTATCCTTTACCATAATTATTTAAAAAATAATAGAGTTATGATCAGTTGCTCCAAAGTGCTCCTCCACTGATACTTCAGTCACTTGCCCTGCCTTATTTCCCAACAGAAGGTCAAGAATTCCTCCTTCTCTAGTAGATATACATATTAAATAAGAAGATTTCCTTTTACACTCTTAACAAACTCCTCCCCATCCAAGCCCTTAACACTATGACAGTCTCAGTTTATTTTGGGAAAGTTAGCATCCCCTATCATTCTTACATATATCTGAGATCTCCTTAAATATTTGCTTTTCAATTTGACTCTTGGTTGAACAGCCCTTCGGGATGTGCAGGAGATACGGAGGTCTTTTGTCCTGTGTGCCATTTCCTCCAGATAAGTGACGCATAGCTTTGCTGCAGGCTCAGGATGTCCTGGACATTATTATAGAAATATGTCAGGTCCTGGAGTAGGGCTTGCAACACAAAGGATTGGGTGCCTGTGCAGCCTCAACAGCCATCCAGGTGACAGTTGTGCTGAATTTCTGTGCATCTGGTTCCTTCCAAGAAACCACTATGTGGGATCTCACCTGTATGGGATTGATCTGTCCTCAACACACAAAATGAATTAATTTTAATGCCAATACAAGCTGCACCAGATCACACCACGTACATCTCGTTTCCTCAAGACAAGGTCAATGCTATAGTTTCTGCAGTTGGCTTTAGCAACATAGTTAACTTCCCATGTGCAGGTATAATCGATTCTACATAAGGGTTGTGGAGAGGGCCATATCATAACCCAAATGAGTTAATTAATAAAAAATGATTCCATTCAATCAATATGCAAACAGTCTGTGACCATCAGCACCACATCTTAAAATCTGCAGCAGGTACCCTGGGAGCTGCCAAGATGCCTATATCCTTGAGAACTCTCTTGTTCCTGCTGCATTTCAGGGGGCAGACATCTTTTGAGGATGATTACTGTTGGCAAATAGGCCTCCTGAAAATAAGGTTCCACTTCATGGATTGGTCTAGGTGGGTCTTGCAATATACACCAAACGGTGTGTTGCTTAATCCCTTGCATGTTGTGCTAGAAGCTGAAGAGTTGGAAGAGCAGGAGTAGTCTTCCAAGGAAGAAAATGAGCACACTGAACAAGAGGGGCATCGTTGTGGGTCTGCAACCACACGTAGACCAGACCAGGCAAGGATTCCTTCCCTAAAGGAATGTATGAAATGAACTGGATAGATTTTTGTGACAATCAATAGTGATTTACTAACAACATTACTGAGATTAGTTTTAAATTGCCGATTTAATAATTGACTCAGCAACTGTGGTGGATATGAACCCATGTATGCAGAACAATAGTCCAAAACTCTGGGTTACTAAGTCTGTGACATTGCCACCACAACATAATCTTCTGGTAAATTAAGACTATTAAAAATCAAAAGGCTAACAACACTATTTTGGTTTGACCTCTTTTTTTTTGAAAATCAAGATTTATTAACTAATCTATCCCATTAATATAGTGTGCTGATTACACCCAGGCTGGTGTAAATATTGGATTCACTCCAACAATTTAATGTCTACCAGGCATTTATATTCTGGTATATGTGTAAAGAACTGATCACAATGCATATTTCGGACAATACTCCACAGATATATTTTCATATTTCGCAGAGTTTTGCTATGTTTGATACCCTTCTTGATATTAACAAATAATCAATTAAAAAAAAAATACCTTGATGAATTCAATTTGTTTCTCTGAATTTTGCAGCCATGGTAAATTTTTTAACAATTCTTCTGCAGTTGGAGGTTGTATGGAAGGGGGGAATTTCAGAAGACGCTTCATCTTTACTTCAATCATCTATTTCCAAAAATAAGGAATAAAAGTTTGGTCAAACTTCATGCAGAATGACAACTATATATGTTTATTGCTTTTCACATTGTATACTGGCTGGGGAATAAAAGTGCAATGACAGTGTTAATTCTTCAAGGGTAGTAGCTATTCAATAAGTTAAGCCAGTATCAAAATTACATTTGTGACCAGTCAACATAGCAAGGACTTTTATAGATGGATAAACTGCTACCCTGGGTTTGTATGGGTAATGAGCTATGCAGCAATTAATAGTTTTCATAAAACTTTAAAATTAATTGTCATAATACTACAGTTAGAACTTACAATCAAATATCATCAGACATTCTAACATCTCATTCATATTCAAAGGGTGTCATGAATGACAAATGTAAGTACTGGAAAAATTATAGAAATAATTGATGACACAGTAAGATTTATGAATGACTTTGAAAATGAAGACAGATAAAATAGCAAAATGTTAAGGCAGAAAACTCCAGAATAGAGATTCGGTGGATGAAGACTGATACCAGAAAAGAGACAAAAGTTGCTGAATGGGACAGGCATAACTACTCTTCTTTATTTCATACAGAATATTTACAAATATCTAGGTTTCAAATGCAATCTGTTCCATCTTTAATAAATTTCAACATGGAACCAAAGTTGATAGAACCCTGACTGATTTAATGGCATTTTGATAATTGGCTCAACTGATATTATCTTTGTGATACATTGACATAAATGTAGTTTATTTAGCACTTTAAAGATTACCAATTAACTGCTGCATTTCGATACTGAGCAATGAGCAATTGTAAATTCATAATGATTTACCGTCGCACAGGAAGACATCATTCTTGCGCTAGTATCTCTATGTATACAGCAACATATGTCTGCTGAGAGATTATTGCTAAACATGGGCAAAGGTCACTTCTGTGCTGTCTCTTTGCAGTTACATTTCTAAAACTGACACTCTTACCCAATACATTAATCATTACTTAAAACTATTGTCATGTTCCTGAAAATTGTGACTTTAAGTGAAACTTGGGTTCCTACATGAATCAATGTTAAATTGGAGTTAAGTTCTGTATGATCTTCCTTATCAGAAAAGTACTAAAATATTATACACTGCAAGTTGAGGCATTTTAAATTTCTACATTGTGAAATGAAATAACGTTTAAAACAAATGTGAAAAAAATATTAATATATTTTTTAAAAATCAGAAATCTGAGCTTCAGGGCAAAAACTAACGAAATTTAAAAGTGCTTTTCACACCTCAGCACCTCCATTCCTATACAAGTTCTAGTTGTGAAAGTGCAAGTCCTGATGTGGTAGAAGCATTGGGCTGTTCTCTGCTTATTTCTTGTTTCTGGAATCAAATTGCTTCAAATAATTTTCTATCTTAATATATCTTACTCACACTAACTCTCAGAAGATGGAAGATAAACTGACACCTACTCTATTCTACAAGAACAGCAGTTTCATACGTCATCTCAAATGCATTGTTTCACTGGTGACATAGCAACTTTTTCCATGTTCAGTTTAGTCAGCATTGGAATAATGCAACTACTGACACTGACAAGAGCACCAACCACATGGTGGGAACTTCACTGCCATTAGGCTACTGTAAAATACTGCATCTAGTTGCAACCTGACCAATTTATCCATTGAAGAAAAATTCCAAAGAAGGGTAAAGGTTCCTGATTCACAAGTGTTTGTTTCAAAGTTCAATTAAGACTAAAACTGAACAACTTCAGGCTTTGTAGAGATACATGTCAAAAAGTTGGGCAAGAGGAGGGGCTGCAAGTCATGCAGAAAATAATGTAAAATGAATTTCACTGTGTTCATCATGATTACAGAACCTATTAACTTAGTCCTGTTTGATAGCACTGTTGATGACATCTTATGTCACATTACTGATTCAAGTCCACACCAACCCTCAGAAGAGCATCTCACCCAGACCTATCCCCCGATCCCTGCATTTCTTATGGATAATCCACCTAGCCAGCACATCCCTAGACATTATGGGCAAGTTAGCATGGCCAATCCACCTAGCCTGCACATCCTTGGACCGTGGGATGTTACTGGAGCACCCGGCAGAAATGCACACAGACATGGGAAGAATGTGAAAACTCCACATTGACAGTTGCCTGAGACTGGAATCGAACCAGATCCCTGATGCTGTAAGCCAGCAGTGTGAGCCACTGCGACACTCCAGGTCAGTCAGCTCAGCTCCAGAGCATTTCAGTAGGAGTTCCTTCGGGTAGTGTCCTTAGCTTAACCATCATCAGCTGCTTCATCAATGACTTTCCCTCCAAAATGTAAAAAGTGGGGATGTTTGCTGATGACTGTGCAATGTTCAGAACCATACATGACATGTGGAGACTATTTAAGGAGCAGTTGTTGCGAGTGATGCATGAATTTGTTCCTCTGTGACAGGTAAGAAGGGGTAAGATTAAGGAACCTTGGATGACGACAACAGATAAACTTCTCATCAAAAGGAAGAAGGCAGCTTACGTAAGGTGGGGGAAGCAAGGATCTAGCACAGCCTTAGAGGATTACAGGCTTGCTAGAAAGGAGCTCAGAAATGTACCGAGGAGAGCCAGGAGGGGGCACGAAAAAGGCTTGGAAAGAAGGATTAGGGAGAACCCAAAGGCATTGTACTCATACGTGAGGAATTAAAGGATGATCAGGGAGAAGGTAGGGCCGATCAGGGATAGCGAAGGGAACTTGTGCGTGGAGTCTGAGCAGATAGGAGAAGCCCTAAATGAGTTTTTGTTTCGGTTTTCATCAAGGAAAGGGAACTTGTTGGAAATGAAAACTTTGAGGAGCTGGGATACAGGCTTGACCAGATCAAGATTGATGAAGTTGATGTGCTGGAAATTTTGGAAAATATTAAGATTGATAAGTCCCCAGGGCCAGACCAGATTTATCCTAGGCTGCTCTGGGAAGTGAGAAAGGAGGTTGCTAAGCCACTGGCGAGGATATTTGCCTCCTCACTCTCCATGCGAGTCGTACCGGAGGATTGGAAGGAGGCGAATGTTATTCCTCTTTCCAAGAAGGGTAATAGGGAAATCCCTGGCAATTACAGACCAGTCAGTTTTACGTCTGTGGTCAGCAAAGTTTTGGAAAAAATTCTGAGGGATAGGATTTATGACTATTTGGCAAAGTATAGTGTGATTAAAGGCAGTCAATTTGGCTTTGTGAGGGGCAGGTCATGCCTCATAAATCTTACTGAGTTCTTTGAGGAGGTGTCAAGACAGGTTGACAAAGGTTGAACAGTGGATGTAGTGTATATGGATTTCAGCATGGCATTTAATAAGGTTACCCATGGTAGACTCATTCATAAAGTCAGGAAGTATGGGATACAGGGAGATTTGGCTATCTGGATTCAGAATTGGCTGGCTAACAGAAGGCAGAGAGTGGTTGTAGATGGAAAGTATTCTGCCTGGAGGACAGTGCTGAGTGGGGTCCTGCAGGGCTCTATTCTTGGGCCTCTGCTCTTTGTAGTTTTTATAAATGACTTGGATGAGGAGGTTGACAGGTGGGTTAGTAAATTTGCAGATGACACAAAGGTGGGACGTGTCGTCGATAGTATAGAGGGCTACTGCAGGTTGCAGCGCGACATAGACAGGATGCAGAACTGGGCTGAGAAATGGCAGACGGAGTTCAACCTGGATAAATGTAAAGTGATGCATTTTGGAAGATCGAATTCGAATGCTGAATATAGGATTAAAGACAGGATTCTTGGCAGTATGGAGGAACAGAGGGATCTGAGTGTGCAAGTACATAGATCCCTCAAAGTTGCCACCCAAGTGGATAGAGTTGTGAAGAAAGCATATGGTGTTTTGGCTTTCATTAACAGGGGGATCGAGTTTAGGAGCGGCGAGGTTTTGCTGCAGCTCTACAAGTCCCTGGTGAGACCACATTTGGAATATTGTGTCCAGTTCTGGTTGCCCTACTATAGGAAAGATAGAGAGGCTTTGGAGAGGATGCAAAGAAGGTTTACCAGGATGCTGCCTGGACTGGAGGGCTTGCCTTATGAAGAAAGGTTGAATAAGCTCGGATTTGTCTCTCTGGAGAGAAGGAGGAAGAGAGGAGACCTGATCGAGGTATACAAAATAATGAGAGGGATAGGTAGAGTCAATAGCCAGAGACTTCTCCTCAGGACAGGACTGATTGGTACTGGGAGTCATAGTTTGAAGAAATTATGAGAAAGGTAGAAAGGAGACGTCAGAGGTAGATTCTTTGCTGAGAGAGTTGTGAATGCATGGAATGTGATGCCAGTTGTGGTATGGGGGACACTTAGGTGACTGCTGGACATGCACATGGATAGCAGTGAGTTGAGAGGTGCGTAGGTTAAGTTACTATATTTTATATTAGGATTAAACCTTGGCACAACATCGTGGGCCAAAGGGCCTGTTCTGTGCTGTACTTTTCTATGTTCTATGAATCCTCAGACAATGAGTCACTTCATGTCCAAATGCAGCAGGACCTGGACAGTATGCAGGATTGGGCTGACAAGTGGCAAGTAACATTTGAACCACACAAGAGCTGAGCAATGGCCATCTCTAACAAGACAGAATCTAAGCATCGTCCTTTGATATTCACTGGTATTATCATCATTGAATACTCTCCAATCAACATCCTGAAGGTTACCAAACTGGACGAGTTAGCTAAGTACTGAAGTTATAAGAGAAGGTCATAGGCTAGGAATCTTTTTTTCAGCTGCTGGCTCCCTAAAGCCTCTTCACAATTTTCAAGAACACAAGTCAGTAGTATGATGGAATACTTGTCTGCGTGAGTATAGTTCCCACAACACTCAAGAAACTTGACACACACCAGAATAAAGCAACCCTCTTGATTGGCATCACTTCCACAAATATTCAATCTCTCCACCACTGACACTCCGTAGCAAGGGTATGTACTATCTACAAGATGTACTGCAGAATTTCATCAAGGCCTGTTAGACAGTACCTTCCAAATCCATGAAAACTACCATTGAGGACATGAGAACACCATACCTGCAAGTTTTCCTCTAAACCAACTTGGAAATAAACTGCTGTTCCTTGAGAGTCACTCGTCAAAATTCTATAATTTCCTCTCTATTCACATTGTGGATGTTGTTACACCAAATGGAATGCAGCAATTCAAGAATGTTGCTAACCACCATCTTCTCACAGCCAACTATGCTGCGCCATATCAAAACAATTCTCAAATCTATCTAAAGAGCATTGAACCCCTTTCCTCTTGCAAGATGGAGCGGAGTAGGACACTCCAGCCAGAGCTCAATCTCTTCGTGCTCTTTTCCTTTTCTTCTTTGTCTTTTCTTTTCCTTCCTCCTAGAGATTTCTTTCATCGTTTTCTCCTTCTTCCCTTCCATTCCTGGCCTTCAACAATGATCCCCAGTCTCTGGCGAGCAATGATTCTCAGCCTATTCAAGAGTCGCTTAACTGTCCCTAATGTATCTGACTATCCTACCACTGCTGGCAGTGTATTCCACGTACCCACCACTCTCTGTGAAAAGAACCTACTTCTGACATCGCCCCAAACCTTCCTCTAATCATCTTAAAATTATGCCCCCTCACGATAGACATTTTGCCATGGGAAAAGGTCTCTGTCTAACCACTCTATCTATGCCTCTCATCATCTTGCACACCTCTATCAAGTCACCTTTCATCCTTCTTCACTCCAATGAGAAAAACCCTAGCTCCCTCTATCTTTCTTCATAAGACATGCCCTCCAGTACAGGACAGCATCCTGTTTAATCTCCTCTGCACCCTCTGTGAAGCTTCCACATCCTTCCTATAGAATCCTTCAGTTCAGCCAGAACTGAACACAATATTTTCAGCGTGGTCTACCAGCACTCTACAGGCTCTTAAACTCAATTCCTCTGCTAATGAAAGCCAACACCTCATACACCCTCTTAACAACTATATCAACGTTGGTAGCATCTCTGAGGAATCTATGGACATGGACCCCAATATCCCTCTGTTTCTCCACACTGCCAAGAATCCTGCCTTTAACCCTGTATTCTGCATTCAAATTTGACCTTCCAAAGTCAATCTCTTCACACTTTTCCAGGTTGAACTCCACCTGCCACTTATCAGCTCAGTTCTGCTTCCTGTCAATGTCATGTTGCAACCTAAAGCAGCCCTCCAAACTATCCACAATTCCATGAACCTTTGTGTCATTGACTAACTTATGAAGCCACCCTTCCACTTCCTCATCCAAGTCATTTATAAAAATCACAAAGAGCAGAGGTCCCAGAACTCATTTCTGTGGAACACCACTGGTCACCGAGCTCCAGGCTGAATACTTTCCATCTACCACCACCCTGTTTTCAGTGGGTCAGCCAATTTTGTATCCAGACAGCCAGGTTTCCCTGTATCCCATGCCTTCTTGCTTTCTGAAGTGAGCTACAAGTACAAAAGCATCCTGTAAGTGAATCAGAGATGTGCCATGGAAGTTCTGAGAAATGTCAAATCTCAGATGTCAATATTCGAAAATGTGGGGTGCATGCAGCCAATTTCCTGAAATGTAGGTGCCAGGTGTCCAAGACAGAGGTGCAGAGGAGCAAACAGCGAGCTGGAGTCACAGGGTACCTGCTCAGACTTCCATGCCATGAATTTTTGGTGTCTATTTTCCTCGCAATGTGTGGTGAATTAAGAATTCCACACCAATGATGTAAGATCTGCAGTTAATGAGGATGAAAATACACTCTAATCCCTGTTAGTAGGCATCTTGCCACTACTTAATGAGAATCTTTTCTCAATTGGTACTCTGCTGGAAAATGCAACTAGTTGGTTCTGATGTCGAAAAAAGCATCAATGGACTTCACATGTGATTCTCCCAGATTTCTTGTCACCACACACATCACTCACACCCCTGTAAGTTTCCGCCCAGAGCAACTGAAATAGTGGATCAGAATAAGAACAGATCTATGATAGGATATAAGGCAAAAGAGATTAAATAGCAAAATGTTTTATATTGAAATGCCAAATGGCAGTAACAAATTGTGTGATGATCATTGTGTTTTAGAGGTAAGCTTACATTTACATGGGAAACAACATGTGTGCTTTTAACCATGTATATTTGTTGTATCAACTATTTAATGCTAGATCTACCTTGTTATCTGAATTAGCGTTCACCTTATAATTCTATTTGAATTACTTCAATTTTAATTGGTTTGTTGCAGAAGAAGTTTAAAATGCAAAATTTTGTCCATCAGCTTTCTTTCTGTAGGTGTCATGCAAATCCCTCTCCTAAGATTTCATCAGCCTCTCTGAGTATTGTTTACATTGGAGAGTAAATAAAAGAAAATCTGTGTCTAGAGGAGGCTGGAATGGAAGAATTATGAACACCTGCCATCTGAAAGCCAAAGAAAAAATGGAAAGAAAGATTAAAGACGACGAGAAAAAAATTAAACCCAGCAAAATAAAAAGAAGCGAAAGGAGACAGAGGATTTGCTCCAAAATTATTGAATATAACGTTAAGTATGGAAGGGTAAAATGTACTATTCTGGACATGAGGCACTCTTCTTTTGAGTTTATCTTGAGCTTACTTGGAACAGTATAGGAGGCTGAGAACAATGGACACACTCACAACAAGGTAGCAAATTAAAATGGCAGTGACTGGAAGCTAGGATGCACTTTCAGACTAAATGTAAGTATTCCTCAAAGTAGATCCTAACCTGTGTTTGCATCCCCAAAGCAGATGAGACTGCATTGTGATTAGTGAACATCTTCTATTAAATTGAAAAAGTAAAAATTATAACTTTGGATCTGGGAAGGAAGTTTTTGGCATTGGACAGTAATAAGGGAAAAATAGGAGTTGCAACTTCTGCATTTGCATTTGGGATGATTGAACAGTGAACTAACGTGTCACAAAATGATTGGCCATTTCAAAATTATGCAAGGGGAATGTGTATTTGGTGGTGAAATCATCCAGCAGTTGGTGCAAATGGTTGAGGATGATCAATTGAATATTGTGTGATGGAAGTTTGTAATGCATTGTTGTTTGGAACCTTGCATTCCAAAGTGGAGAAAGCAATAGATTTTAATTTTCAGTTCTGTAAAGCTTTATGATTTGTTGTTTAACAAAAGTCAGAATGTCGTTTGAGCAGTGAACTAAAGACAGCTTTTCTAAGAAAGCATACAACTTAAGATAATGCCTAAAATGGCTACCTGTGAAGTTAATTTCTAAATGTTTACAAAATTGAGTTTAGAATATAGAAACAAATGGTCAGAGATCACTAGGACGTTGAATTCAGAAGAAGTCTCCAAGCAAAAGGACAGCTTTTAGAATCCAGTTTGAATCTTTTGGCTGTGAAAATTTTGTTTGTAAAATATCTCTAAGCTGTGAGAGTTGGCAGAAAATCTCCAAACTGTTATAGTTGGAAAGGAGTAGCCATTTGTCAGAGCTGGAAAGAAGTCTTCAGATCATCACAGTGGTACAAGGAAAAGGGCTGGAAAGAGTCATTTGAGAAAGAACATAAAGTTAGGAGAGGAGTAATGCTTCTCTGGAATTGTGCGACTGTAAAACACATTGCTGGGAAAAGGATTGAATGTTTCTTTTTGCTGTTTATATTGAGATCTTTCTAAATTGTCAGGTGAGTTCTTTTTTTTCTTTCATATAATAAACTTGTATGAGCTTGTTTAAAGAACACTACCAGACACATGTGATTATGTTCAATGATCACCTTGGTAACCAAAATGTTAAAATGAAATTTATGATCCATCAAACCAGGTTTCAATCTGAGATCTGATTTGCCTAGCATTACAATCAGCCAGGATCATAACGATGGAGCTTAAATGGCAAAAAAAATAATTTCTTGATGAAAAGCCAAGAGGTATAATTCTGGGTCAGATAAAGGTATGATGGAAAGTAATGCTAAGGGAAACGAAGTTCGGGAAAAATGGAAAACAGTGAAAGCAAAATGTGTGAATTAGGATGGACCCAATCAAAGACACAACCAAACATCCTGGAGGCAAATTCTTGATTGAAGAAAATAAAGACATTTTGGAAACACTAGTGTTTTGAGGATTACCTCAAAGGAACCATTATGTCATAATCGTGGATCATTTCCTCGCTTCCCATTTCAGCATTCTAAAGTGCCTCTATGCAATATATTCATCATTTTATCGTTCACACACATTTGCTAGACTCAACTTCTGCTTCTATAACTTTCCCAATATTACTTCCTTTGGTTTTTCATCATGTATCAATAGTTTTACCACTTAATCTCCCATACTTCTTACCTATCAGATTTTTTTTCTCATTTCTCTCTCCTAAATTATTTAAAACATATTACATTTCTCAAGATCTGAAGAAAAGTTACTCTGTTTAGCTTTTGACAGTTTCAGCTACATTTACTGAGTATTTCCAGCATTTCTGTTTATGTTCCAGGTTTCCAGAAATTACATTATGCTTCTATAGAGGACGTACTTTAGCCAGTTTATTCTAAAAAAATTAGCTTATGATCTACCATTTTATATCAGTAAGCAATCAGTACCGTTTCTAATTTTAATGCTTCTGCATCATCAAGAAGACCTCCAGCCATTAAAGCATGAATTGTGTCCCGGGCACTGTTAAGCACAGTTCGGACTGCCTGTCTGGTCTTTACTGATATTGCTATCTCTGGGTGGTCACGTTGCAGAAGACCTAAACAAATAACAAAACTATTATTTGCACACAGTTTTACAAAACCTGTAGCCATTCGGAAGTAAGATTTGTACTTATACTGTCTCTTTCATTGTCTCAAGAATGTCACAAAGCACTTAACAGAACAAAGTACATTTTTATGTAATGTAATGTAGGAAACATAGCAGCCAGTTGGCACAAATCAAGCTTACAAGAGCAGCAAATTGATGTCTCGGTGATCTTTTCTTTAATGATGTTGGTTGACAGTTAAATATTGGCCAGACCAAGAGAAATAAATGTGTTGTTCAAATAGTCTGAAATAAAATTCTGTCATTGAATCTTCTACATCTACCAGAAAGACAGGTCTCAGCTTAATATCTTATCCAAAAACAGCATCTGCCTCAATAGTGCACTATAGTGTCCGCTTAGGTTTGTATATTCAAGTTTTTGTAGTGAAACTTGCATTCAAAAACCTCCTCCCTCAGAGAGAGAAGAGCTGACAATTGAGACATAGCTTACATCATCGCATTGGTACATCTTATCTTTCACATTTGGAATGCTATACAGGGAAACTGACAATTCTGCAGCAAAAGAAACCCTTATTAGAGTTCATAAAATGCGCTGAAGAACAATAATTTTAAAATTGAATTAGATCAAACTAGAATTGTGATATTTGAAGAGATGGGGTGAAAAAACAAATGGCTTCATTTTCTGAAAGTGCATGGAAAGGCATTTGCTTTTCTAGAAAACAAACAGAGAATGATGATTTCAGTCTGAAAGCATCTGTGGAGTGAAACAGAGTTAAAATTTCAAGTGTGGTGTGAATCTTCTTCAGGCTCTGAAGACGTCATACTGGCCCCTGAAATGTTAACTCTTTCTCTTTCCACAGATTATGCTTAACCTGCTGAGTTGCTCCAGCATTCTCTATATTCATTTTAGATTTCTAGCATCCACAGTATTTTGATTTTATATAAACTTCTACTTAGTTACATGAAATGTAGATTAATTATGTAGATTTGATGCATACTTTTTATTAAACTCTCAGTGCACTCTTAAAATGTTAAGTTTATTTTTAATGTGACATCTTTATAAGATCACCATAGGAAGTTAATTAGTATCCTTGACTTCCATTGTTTTCACATTAGAAATAAATGGATAACTAACACTACAACTTATAGGCCTTGAAAGATTCAAGACCTAGTCATGATAAACTCAGAGAATCCTGCCATTCTATTCATGTACAAATACCTTGTACTTTCTCCCCAATAAAACTACCAAACCTTCCTTTTACTTCTAACAATAAAATCACCCAGACTTACTGTCTAAAAAAATGCAGAAACAGTCACATGACTCCTTTCACTTACCCTAAATTTAATGTACAGTTCCAAATATATCTCGCATGGGATCACAGTATGTCTACACCTTAGAGGATGATAGCTGTTTCTTCACTTGCCTGAAAGCTATGTCTTGGCTACACAACCATTTCCAAGGCTGAATCTTTTTTTTAAAACAGTTGCTGCAAAAGTGCCAGGATGGAGGTCAGGTTATGTTTGAACCTTCCAAAATAATTCATCAGCCCAAGGCAAAACCTTCGATACAGATGGGGGAACTGGGGGTACCTTTGATCACTCTCACTTTATTTTCCAATGGGTGTAACCCTGTCTTGTCACCTCTGTAGCACAACTAGGTCACTTGGGATGCCTGGAAGACATATCTTTCCTTTCTAAGGCATACACCTAACTGGGAGAAATGTCTAAGCACTATGTCCAAGTTTTCTAAGTGCTCCTTATTTGTCTTCCCTGTTATTAGCATGTCATCTAAATGGCTATCTGGGGTAGACCTTTTAAAATGTTCTCCACCTTCCACTAAAAAATTGCACTCGCTTACAATACTCAAAATGGCAGTCTCATAAATTGGTACAAATTGTAACATACTTCAAGGAATCCTCATCTAACCGCCATTACAAGTGCGCATGGCTCACGACCAGTTTCATGAAGGACAGCAAACACCCCTCTGCTAACAGCTTAACATACAAATTCTCTATGTGAGTGATTGGGTATTTATCCAGCTGCGAATTGCAAACCGACCAGTCAGATTTCACAATTTGTACGACTGGTGCTGGACATTCTGTAAACTGGACTGGTTTGCTGCACATTCTGTAAACTGGACTGGTTTGATGACTACTTTGTTTTCCAGCCTCCTGATTTCAGGTGTAATTAAATGGTGTTGGCAGGCCTTGCAGAATTGTCGAAATGCTTCCTGGTCAACGTGCAAGGTACCTTAGATAGTCCTTAGATCTTACTGATAGACTTATGGACATTTAATTAGGACTCCACTCTGGCAGCCATTTTCTAATTGAGAAATGTTGAGCGAATCTAGGTGAATCTTTCTCAACTAATTTTGCCCCATCAAGCTTAGACCTGAGCTTTTTACTTCAATCTGCGGTAACTGAACCAACTGCTTCTCATGAGACCAGAACTGAACTTGTTTCATTAATCTGTAAATGTTCTTGTATAGGTTTTGAGTCTAGCCAAGGTCTTGCACAAACATAAGGTTGGAGTCCAGTGTAAATTTTGATAAAGACTGATTCTGCAATTCACTGAAATGGTCACGCCAGTATCGACCTCCATTAGAAATGGGTGACCATTTAATCAGACATTTATTTTATCTGTTTCTGATTTGGATGTTGCCAAGAAATTTAACTGCTTTAAACCAGCTGTATGTAGACTTTTCAGGGTGTGGATACCAGATTCCACAAACTGATAGCAACTACAATGGCTTGCCAGCCTGGATCCTGAAGAACAATTTGACTGTTTAGCTGAGGCTTGGTTTTGTTTTGGGGTTTTGCTGTGGGTTCACCTAGAGTCCCTCTGTTCAGGAGATGTCCTGAGTGAGGCTATGCAATTGCCTTCACGCAAGTGATGTTCCCCAACGTCAGTCTGGTGAGGGTGTCCACTTCCTTCGGAATACCCTGCAACTCATATATTCCATTTGCTCAGTTTCCAATGATAAAACCAGCTGTAATGCCTGGTTGAGCCCAGTTGTGATTCAGATAGTTGGCACTTTTGCATGGTTAAATTATTAATCCCACATAGCAAATAGTCTCCCAGCATCTCATTAAGGGTTAAAACAAAGTCACATGCCTCTGCTAGTCATTTTAACCTTGTCAAAAATCCCAATATGGATTCCCCTGGTCCTCGAATTGTCAAGTAAAAACCATAATATCTCAGTATTAGAGGAGACTTTGGGTCATAATATTCCATAATTAAATCTGTCAAGTCTTGGAAGGTTTTGGTATCTGGTGCTGAATGGAAAGCTATGATCCTAATAACCGAAAAGGTGGGCTCACAATCTGTTGGGAGAATTACTCATTGCTTCTCATCTGCCCCAATCTAATTTGCCCAGACAAAAAAAAAAATTCTTTCCACTTTCTGGGCCCAGTCTTCGATGGCAAGATCAAACAATTCAAGCTTCCCAAATAACAACGCTATCTCAGAAATACCTGCTCCAATTCAAAGGTGACTGCTGTGAGCAAACTACTTCAGGAGCATGCTTTTATTTCATCGTCACTGAAATTTCTCCAGAGAGGCCAGTTTCTTGTCACCAAATCACTCTTTATTTACACATGGAGAGTCCTTGACACTGATTCAGCTCCCTCAGAATCAGCCCTTGGAGTGAACAGGATGTCTGACATTCCTGTTCTCATATGTCAGCTAGGGTTCCCCGAATGGACCAGATTAATAGCTCCCATCAGGGAACTCAAATTCTATGAGGTTCACCTAGCTGACTTTGTGAAAATCACTACAAATTTCATTTCTCTTCATACATCCCCAAGTCATTATAATTCCATAATCAGGGGGGCATTTAGTATCCAATGCAAGCCGGATCAGGAGTCCTGGATGGCGTGTTGCCTGCTCAATGCCAGGCTGCAGAACATCTCCAACCAGCTTAAAAGGATATTGGAGCGGGAGGGGGTGGATCCAGTTGTTGTGGTCCACATTGGAACTAACAACATAGCCAAAGTGAGGGTGGAGGCCATGTTTGGGGATTATCAAGCACTAGGAACGAAATTGAAGGACAGGTCCTCAAGGGTCATAATCTCCAGATTTCTACTTGAGCCATGTGCCAATTGGCATTGGGATAAGAAAATTAGGTAAATAAACACGTAGCGAAGGCATTGGTGGGAAAGAGGGATTCCATTTCATGGGACATTGGCATCAGTTTTGGGAGCGGGGGGGGGGATCTGTACCAATGGGATGGTCCCCACCTGAACCGATCTGGAACCAGTGTTCTAGCAAAGACGATAAATAGGGTGGTCAGTAGGACTTTAAACTTCTGAGTCAGGAGAAGGAAAAGCAAATGACCAGGAGTATGGGAGTTAAATGGAAAGATAAGCAGCAGGACGTGTGCAGATGGGTTTAAGCTCGAGGCAGATTAGGAATAAAGCAAAAAAAGGATAACTTAGGACATCTTACGATTTCAAACATCTCTAATAAGAAAGTTAGCATTAAGGCACTTTACCTGAATGCTCTTAGTATTTGTAACAAAATAGATGAATTAATGGCACAGACCATGGTGAATGGTTATGATGTGGTAGGCATCACAGAGACATGGTTTCAGGAGTTCAGGACAGGCAGTTAAACATCCAAGGATTTACAACTTTTCGAAAAGACAGGGAGGTGGGCAGAGGGGGCAGGGTTGCTTTATTAGTTAAGAATAAAATTAAATCTATGGCAGTGAATGACATAGGGTCAGATGATTGGAGTCTGTGTCGGTGAAGTTGAGGAACCGCAAAGGCAAAAAAAAACATAATGGAAGTAATGTACAGACCTCCTAACAGTGGTCAGGACCAGAGATGCAAGATGTACAGGGAAATAGATGGGGCATGTCAATATGGCAAGGTCATGGTGATCATTGGAGACTTCAATATGCAGGTGGAGTGGGTGAATAATGTTGCTGGTGGATCCAAAGAAAGGGAATTCGTGGAATGCTTACAGGATGGCGTTTTGGAACAGCTTGTGATAGAGCCCACAGGGAGCAGGCTGTTCTGGACTTAGTGCTATGTGATGAGCTATAGTGTATAAAAGATCTTAAAGTAACGGAACACTTAGGAGGCAGCAATCTTAACATGGTAGAGTTCAGTCTGTAGTTTGAAAGAGAGAAGGCAATATCAGATTGGTGTTACAGTTAAATGAAGGTAATTACAGGGGCATGAGAGAGGAACTGATGAAAATCGACTGGAAGCAGAGCCTAGCAGGGAAGACAGTAGAGCAACAATGGCAGGAGTTTCTGGGTGTAATTAAGGACACAGTACAGAGGTTCATCCCAAAGAAAAGAAAGATTACCTGGAAAGGGAATCAGACAGCCAGAGCAGGCAAAGGAAGTCAGGAAATGTATCAAAGAAAAAGAGTCTATAAAGTGGCCAAGAGCTCTGGGAAATCAGAAGATTGGGAAGGCTACAAAAACAGAGGAGACAAAGAGAGAAATAAGGAAGGAGAGGATCAAGTTGGAATATTGCGTGCAATTCTGGTTTCCTTCCTATCAAAAAGATGTTGTGAAACTTGAAAGGGTTCAGAAAACATTTACAAGGATGTTGCCAAGGTTGTAAGATTTGAGCTACAGGGAGAGGCTAAACAGGCTGGGGCTGTTTTCCCTGGACCGTCGGAGGCTGAGGGGTGACCTTATATAATTGCAACATTTAAGAGGCATTTGGATGGGTATATGAATAGGAAGGGTTTGGAGGGATATGGGCCGGGTGTTGGCAAGTGGGACTAGATTGGGTTGGGATATCTGGTCGGCATGGACAGGTTGGACCAAAGGGTCTGTTTCCATGCTGTACATCTCTATGACTCTAAGTATGAAGGTAGGATAGCCAGTAATATTAGAAATGATAATAAGAGTTTCTTTCAATACATAAGAAACAAACAAGAGGCAAAAGTAGACATTGGGCCGCTCCAAATTGATGCTGGAAGGCTAGTGATGGGAGATAAGGAAATAGCTGAAGAATTTAATAAATACTTTGCATCAGTCTTCACAGTGGAAGACATGAGTAACATCCCAACAATTAAGGAGAGTCAGAGGGCAGAGTTGAGTATGGTAGCCATTACAAAAGAGAAAGTGTGAGAAAAGCTAAAAGGTTTAAAAATTGATAATTCTCTTGGCCCTGATGGGCTGCATCCTAGAGTTCTGAGGGAGGTGGCTGAGGAAATAGCAGAGGCATTAGTTGTGATCTTTCAGAAGTTATTGAAGTCAGGAAAAGTCCCAGATGATTGGAAAATCGCTGTTGTAAAACCCTTGTTCAAGAAAGGATCAAGACAAATGATGTAAAATTATAGGTCTATCAGCCTCACCTCAGTTGTTGTTAAAATTCTAGAATCCATCGTTAAGGATGAGATTTCTAAATTCTTGGAAGTGCAGGGTCAGATCAGAACAAGTCAGCCTGGATTTAGTAAGGGTAGGTTGTGCCTGACAAACCTGTTAGAATTGTTTGAAGAGGTAACATGTAGGTTAGACCAGGGAAACCTAGTGGATGTATCTATACTTCCAAAAGGCCTTTGATAAGGTGCCTCACAGGATGCTACTGAGTAAGGTGAGAGCCTTTGGTGTTCGAGGTGAGCTACTGGCATGGATTGAGGATTGGCTGTCTGACAGAAGGCAGAGAGTTGGGATAATAAGTTCTTTTTTGGAATGGCAATCAATGGCAAGTGGTGTCCCACAGGATTTAGTCTTGGGGCCGCAGCTGTTCACTGTATATATTAATGATCCGGATGAAGGGACTGGGGGCATTCTAGTGAAGTTTGCCGATGGTATGAAGTTAGGTGGATAAGCAGGTAGTACTGAGGAGGTGGGAAGGCTGCAGAAAGATTTAAACAGTTTAGGGGAGTGGTCCAGGAAATGCTTGATGAAATTCAACGTGAGCAAATGCAAGGTCTTGCACTTTGGAAAAAAGAATACAGGCATGGATTATTTTCTAAACGGCAAGAAAATTCATAAAGCCAAAGTACAAAGAGATCTGGAAGTGCTAGTCCAGGATTCTCTAAAGGTTAACTTGCAGGTTGAGTCTGCGATTAAAAAAGCAAATGTAATGTTGTCACTTATCTCAAGAGGGTTGGAATATAAAAGCAGCAATGTGCTTCTGAGACTTTATAAAGCTCTAGTTAGGCCCTATTTGGAATACTGTGTCCAATTTTGGGTCCCACACCTCAGGAAGGACATACTGGCACTGGAGCATGCCCAGCGGAGAATCACACAGATGATCCCTGGAATGGCTGAGGATCCTGGGTTTGTATTCATTAGAGTTTCGAAGGTTGAGGAGAAATCTAATAAACTTACAAAATAATGCATGGTTTGGAAAGGATGGACACTGAGAAATTGTTTCCTTTAGGCGGGGAGACTAGGACACATGGGAACAATCTTAAAGTTAGAGGGGGTCAATTTAGAACGGAAATGAGGAGACATTTCCTCAGCCAGAGAGTGGTGGGCCTGTGGAATTCATTGCCACAGAGCACAGTGGAGGCTGGAGTGTTAAATGTCTTCAAGGCAGAGATTCAAGGAATTAAGGGCTATGGGGAGAGTGCGGGTAAGTAGAATTGAAATGCCCATCAGCCATGATTAAATGGCGAAGTGGATCAATGGGCCGAATGGCCTTACTTCCACTCCTTTTTATTACATCCTTCATATTTACATGCTTAACATCAACTTTGAAAGTTGCAGACTTCAGTGTTGGTGGTGCATGAGTGTTTATGAATTCAGTACTCATCCTTTTAACACTGTAAGTATTGCTTTTCTGAATGGTTGCCGATCCTTATTATTTCTCTTCTCAGAAAGTTCCAAATTTCCATTGGTTTCTTATTTAATAGTTTCAAATCTTTATTATTTCTCACTGTAATCCTACAGTCTGTTCCAACTATATATAATCTTGTTTGTGGTGTTTTTGTTGTAACCATTGTTTCTCTTTGTTCATCTCTTAGCCATATTCTTCCTCTTGTCTGTAGTTTTGACATTCATGTTCTCTTTTACTGAAGTTGTCCCTTTGCTTCTCCTCACATTGTTTCAATCAATTGTGGCCACTGTCAGCAATGTTGGCTGTAACTTCTGACACAGAGATGGAAGTTATGATCTCAATCTCCTCACCATCAGTGATTCTGATGGCAATAATCCATTATGTAGTGTTGGAAATTGATAACTTAATAGGGTTAGGTTTAAATTCTATCCTTCATCACGAATTCTTCTATTGCTTACACTTAGTGGCCAGCTTCCCAATTTGCATGAAAAGAGATGAATTCGTAACATGAATGAAATCATATCCATGTGTGAAACACTGACTCTACTGATTTGCAAACTATCGACCATAGTCTAAAACTTCAAACTCTAAATTATGTAGTTCCTGTATTTCTGCCTTTGCTGCAATTCTACCAGGCCTTGATGAGATCACATCTGGAATATTGTGTGCAATTTTGGTCCCCTTATGTGAAGATGTTCTAGCAATGGAATGCAATGAAGGTTTACTGGACTGATTCTTGGGATGGTAGCTCTGTGTAAGAAGACAGACTAGATCATGAACTATAATCAGTAAACTTCAGAAGAATGGATGGAGGTGGAGAACCAAGGATCACAGTTTAAGGTTAAACGATAAGCCATTTAGAACTGAGATGAGGTGCAATTTCGTCACTCAGACTGCTGAACCTGTTGAATTTTCTGCCACAGAGAGTGGTTGAAGCCAAAACATTGAATATTTTCAAGGAGTTAGATGTAGCTTTTAGATGTAGCTATAGGGATCAAAGGATTGGATATCAGCATGAACATAGTGAATGGCAAAGCATGCTCAAAGGGTCAAAAGGCCCACTCCTGCTATGTTTTTATACTGTGCAGCTGGATGACTTCAATCTACCTTGATGAATGGTTTGTAAAGGTGAAGAAGGTTTTTCCTTTGAATGTGAAAAAATCCGTACACAAGTGGTCTCATGTCCTTGGTGGAAAAGATTAATGTAATTTTACTGAATATGGGATGTAATTCTGTATAAAGTGATAGGGACCAAAAGATTGCTTTTCATGCCCTCACATGACACTTCATACATACTTTTGGAAAAATCTGAAGTTCACAAGTTCTTGTTATCAGTAATATTTCATTGAAGATGAGCAAGTTGTCAATGAATGAGGTGTTTGCACTGGTATTTGCACTGTTCGAAGTACTTTGACAAGGTCGCACATGGGAAACTGATAAAGAAGCTAAAAGCATATGGGATCTAGGGTAACTTACCAAGTTGAATCAAATTTTGGCTTACTGGCATGAGACAGAAGGTGGCGGTGGAAGGCTTTTTGTGTGACTGGAGTCCAATAATGCAGTGATGTACTACAGGAATCAGTGTTGGGACTCTTATTGCTTGTGATATACATAAACAATGTAGATCAGAATGTGGGTTGGGGGGAGGGGGGTAATACATAAGTTTGTGGATGACACAAAAATTAGCCAGATGGCTGACACTGAGAAGCAAAGTCTTAGGTTACAGGAGGATATAAATGATTTAGTCAGATTGGTCGATCAGTGACACATGGTATGCAACATTGTGAAATGTGAAATGATGCACTTTGGAAGACGTATCAAGACAAAGATGTAAAGGTGAAGTTGCCCATAGTCTTACCAGACCACAGGGCCCCTCTCTTATTACTAACTGGTGGTTTAACCCGAGGGTCACCACATCTCAGATATGGGAACAGATTGAGCAACAAAAGTCCTCAATGTTAGGTTCCCAGACCCTTCCCTAATCGCTGTAATGGTTTGTGGGGAAATTCTTTTTCTGGCAAGGTATGCTAAGTATTTGCCTGGCTTGTCACTATGCTCGTATAACCTTTGCTTAAGTATTTGCCTGGCTTGTCACTATGCTCGTATAACCTTTGCTTTGCAAAAGCCAGCTCCTTCTCTGCCGTCTGCATGAGCACGGAATTTAGTGTAGACTGCAGTGCCGTAATCCTCTGTAGTTTGACCAACGAGGGTCTGTCAAAATAGGCCTTCTCAGCTGCCTTCAACCGTCCTTCAAGGAGACGTTGCTGCTCACTCTTCTGCCGCTTCCTACTTGTGGGATATGAAATAACTAACCCTCTGGCATAAGCTTTGGCAGTTTCCCAGAGAACAGATGAGCTATCAACCGAGCCTATGTTGATGTCTAGAAATGCCCGAAATTCCCGAGAGAAATACTCCACAAACTTGCTGTCCATGAGAATAAAGGGGTCCATTTCCCAGGACCTTGAATCCACTGTAACATCCTTAATTTTAACCATGAGGTACATGGAGCATGATCAGAGATGGCAATATTACCAATTGTACAGGATGCCACCAGATCCAGGGTTACCACAGGGGTCATTAAAAAAATCAATCCTCGTGTGACATCTATGCGGATTGGAGAAAAACGTGAAATCCCCACCTGTAGGATGGAGACATCTCCAGACGTACACCAACCCTAATTCCCCAAATAAACCCAATAATTGTTTAGTTCGTGCAGAGGGTATCAAGGGACCTTTAGGCAACCTGTCTACTGTGGGGTCCATCAGGCAGTTAAAATCTCCCCCTATAATGATGTGCCGAGACTTGCAGTTTAGAAAAAGCATTTACCAAGAATTTAAGAGGATGAGCTGGGGGACAATAAACATTAAAATGCCATATTCTTCCCCATTTATCAAGGCTTTAAGAATTACAAACCTCCTGTATGTGTCTTTAACACATTTCAACAATTTAAATGAGAGATTTTTCCTTATCAATATAGCCACTCCCCTACTTCTGGTATTAAATGATGAAAAATAAACTCGGTCAAAGCCATTCTGCTGTAATTTCAGATGCTCCTTGTCATCCAAATGTGTCTCCTGCAACAAAGCAATATCCACCTTCTCTTTTCTAAGACTCAAGAGTACCTTCTTCCTCATAATTGGTGAGTGACTTCCCTTGAGATTCCAGGTACACCATTTAATCAAATCATTAGCCATAATCTTCTGCAATTACATTTAAATTCCAGAGAGGAGGAACCTGAACCACAAATTGCTGAGCTTTAGTGTTGCATGGTCCACCAAATATAAAAACTATATAAACTAAAACCACAAAATTTAACAAACATACAAAATTATTAAAAATAAAAAACAACAAAAACCAGAAAACAAACCAACATATAAAGCGCCAATAGCGCTGAGTAGGGGAACTCACCCCCTGCCCGGAGGGGGCAACTACCCGTCCTGGACTGCCCATAAATAGGCATCTAATCATCTTCACTTCTCCCAGCTGCAGCCACATCGCAAGCACAAGCTAAAAAGAATAAACACCCCATAGAATATCAATATGAATAAAAATACATTCTTTTATAAAAAAAAGGGGGAATAAATACCCCACCCATCCTTTGGTATGTCCTAACTTAGAAATTTAAAATGTACATCTTAACCACCTGCCAGACATAGTTTGAACCAAATTATTATCAGTAGAGGAAAAAAAAGGGAAAAACAAAGCTCCAACTGAGTTTCCTCCATTTCTTTTACAGAATGACAAACGCATACCCAAGCAACAATATTTATACATACTACAATTGTTTAAATTAGGTTAGTTTGTCCACAAAGACTCTTGCCTTCTCCGATTTGTCAAAGAGATGCATGGATCCATCTAAGGTGATCCAAAGCACCGCCGGAAATCTCAGGGAGTACTGAATCCCGAACTCCTTCAATCTTCTCTTGACACCATCATATGATTTTCGTTTCTGGATCACTACTGCTGAAAAGTCCTGAAAAAGCATGATCTTAGACCCCTCTTAAATTAGGGTCTTTGGATCCTTCCCCTGGAGTCTGGAAGCCTCCATGACTCTCTCCTTATCCCGGTAATGATGGAACCGCACCAGGAAAGGACGAGGGTGCTGACCCAGACCCGACCTCCATGCTGCGATCCGGTGAGCCCTCTCTTTCTTCAATCCTCTCATGCCAGTCTCCAAGTCAAGGAATTTCGGAAGCCAATCTTCAACAAATTCTGCAGGCCGCTCACCTTTCTTACCCTCAGGCAGACCGATGATCCGAATGCTTTTTCTCCTGCCCGTTTTCAAGATCATCCACTTGGTCACGCAAATTACGAACCTGTGTCTTCAGGGCTTGGATCTCTTCCTTGAATGAACTGGCATCAGCTTCCACCCCTGTGACCCTGTGCTCCACCTCATCCGTCCTCTTCTCCAGGTCTCCCAGCTGCTGCTCATGCCTCTGCAGCATGAGAGAAACTGGAGCCAGCTTCTCTTCAATCTGTTTCCCCAACATCTCGCGAGATTTCGAGAGCTGGTTTACCAGGTCCTGGAGAGTAATCGGCTCCGAGACTGCTGCAGGCTGAGCTGCAGGCCCGGCCTCAGATGCTCCTCCTCCCTTTTTTGGCATTCCTGGACAGCTGAAAATACAGCTAAGTCAATTTTTAAATGTTTCTTGGGGCTCCACAATCTTTCCAATGCCCCAAGAAATCCTGATGACCTGGGTTGGGTGGGTTAAAGGACCGTCCTGCTCCTGCTGCGATGCGAAACTCTGCAGTGTGATCTTCTCAGATCGCCACCATCTTAGATACCCCGATATGTGAATATTAACTTTGACCAATTTTGGTGTCAATTGCAAACTTACTAACCATGCCTCTGGGTTTTGCATCCAAGTTGTTTATATAAATGACAAATAAAAGTGGACCCTATGCCAATCCCTCGGGTACACCGCTGGTTACAGGCCTCCAGTCACTCTGCATTACAAAACAGCCATCCAACCAACTGCACTAACCAATCCCACATTACTGAGGAGTATTCAATCAATGGAAGAACACTAGGAATCTCAGAGGAACAGAAGGATCTTGTGGTGGTTGTCCATAGATCCCTTAATGTGGCTGGACAGGTTAATAGAGTACTGAAGGACGAATATGGGATGTTTGCCTTTATCAGTCAAGGGATAAATATAAGAGCAAGGATGCAGTGTTAGAGTTGCATTAACTTTTGTTAGGCTGCAGCTTGACTACTGTGCAGAGTTCTGACCATCTCACTATAAGAAATTTGTGATTGCACTGGAGACGATGAACAGAAGATTCACCAGGATGTTGCTTGGGATTAAGCATTTCAGCTATGAAGAGAGGCTAGATAAGCTTGGATTGTCTTCTTTGGAGCAGAGGTTATGGGGGGATTCTGATAGAGGTGTATAAGATTATGCGGTGCATGGATAGAATAGATAGAAAACAGCTGTTCTCCTTAGTTGAAGGGTCAAGATTAAGTGGGCACACTTTTAGGTGGTTTAGAGGGGAATTGAGGGAAGGCTTTTTCACACAGAGGGTAGTGAGAGTCTGAAATGCATTGCCTTAAAATGTGATTCAGGCATGTAACTTTATAATCTTTAAAAACTACTGAAAGAACATTTGAATTGTCATAACATTTAAGGCTATGGGTCTAGTATAGTGTAATCTTGGCATACAGACTCGATGGGACAAAGAGTCTCTTCTGTACTGTATGATTCTACTTGTACAGTATTGGATTGTTAGGTATATAGTCTGGCTATCCTTCCAGCAAATTCCCAAATTTGGTTACATTTTTCATTCCATTCTTGTGCCTCTTGCTTTCTCATTTTAGTAATTGGTAAGTGTTTGGAAACTTCTGCTGAGTCAGCTTCAATCTCTTCAATATAGTCAGAATCTTTTTGTTCTGGTCTTTTCAATGCTATCTTTGAGAGTGTGCTTACTGTTCATTTGATATTTCCCATTGTATATATTTAGTAGTTGAGGTATACATACTAATAGCCAATGTGAACTTTGGATGGCATTTTGGCAATTTATTTTATTTTGTTAAGAGCAGTGATCATTGACCTGTAATAGGTTTTGATGTTGATGTATCACCCCATCACATAAATTGAAGTATTTTCACATGCCCTCATTACTGGTGAAGATTCTACATCAATTGTTCTGTTCTATCCCTATTAGTGATGCAGTTGCAAAATGGGCTGCTCTACACTTTGTCTTCTTGCACCTTAAAAGGGTATTGCACTCCAAACCTTTTTGAAAACACATCAGCTGCTATGATAGTCAGTAAATGTGAATCAAAGTATGCTAAAATTTCTGAAGTAATCCACTGTTGGTTAATATTGCTGAAAGCTTTTACCTGGTTGATGTTCAAGAATAATTGTGGACCCACAATAAATTAGAAATTTATCCACTTGTTCCACCATCCTATGAAGTCTTTGAAGTTCTATGATGTTCTTAGATAGTGGGGGATTTTCTAATGACCTTTTTTTTGATCAACTGTAATTTCAGTAGTTTTGAAAACACAGACTTGTCATTCAGAGTTAGATCTGAATTCTAAAGGACTTGCATCACTGTTCTAACTGTTTGGACATGTTGTTCTCTTGTAAATTTACAGATTTGTACATCTTGCACCATCAGTATCTTCTATTGTGTTTGACCTTGTTCTCAAACATTTCTGGAGTAAATATGATTCAAAAGGATAAAATAATTAAACAATAATGCCAAAAAATATTTAAATTTCTAATGTCTTCATGCCAAAATCAGTTAGCATCCAGTTTTGTGAATAGGGTACACTTGGCTAGTTTTGGTAAATTTTCATCAAAAGGGTGAACCTCACAGTCCTTTGCATTATTTGACCGAATTAAACCACAGAGATTCTTATACAACTATTTGGTTTCAGCACTGTAACCAAACCTGACATCATTTTGTTGACATTGTAGGTGGTGAAATCATTCTTTGCAGTGAGAGAGTCTCTATTTCTTAACTTTATCTGGGACTAGGTGAGCCATTTTTCTCAGCTTGTAGAAGATTGGTTTGGCATCACCTTGCAGGTAATGCAATACTCTGACTTATCATTTCCAATTTTGAGAACAAATTTGACAACTCGCTTTAAAATTTATTTACTTGCTCTGTATTTGCAATCTTATCAATATTACAGGATAATTTCAGCAATAAGCTAGTCTTTCTATCTAACAGAGATTCCAATACTTCTCTTCCCTTATACGAGAGCTCTGCCAGTGAATTAACCTTTTACTTTTAATTATATCCAACCAGACTTTTCACTTTTGGAAAGGATGGTCACAATTTATTTTTAAATCATTTAAGTTAATCAGATAACACCAGTCCTGTACTGAATTTAAACGTTATGGGATATCCATTCCGTCCCAGTTTGACATGTTTTAATTTTTTTCAGAATTGTTGATGTCTCCCAAAAAAGTTTTTTTTCTGGTGTTGCGGTTTTTCATACAAATGTGAGATGCCATATTAATGGTTAATAAACTTCCAGGTTCTTGTCTTAAATGTATCTAACTCTGTTTGGCAAGTATTATGTGGGCTAACATATAGAAAATCACTAACAGATGAGCTCTGTACCTGATAAGCCTTTTCCTCCAAATTTCCCTAGATCTAAAATGGTTCCTTGATTGCCTGGAGCTCTTCTAGGTGTGGTAGTTTAAATTCTATGCTTCCCTTGAGAGTAGGAGTTGTTCCTGCATTTACTGCAGGATCTGTCACACTGTTGATTGCTTCTGGACTTTCATCATTGCTGTCTGATCTCTGGGTTCATTTTCCAACTTTCTGCTGTTCCTGCATTGCCAGTGACATCCTGGTAAGTTTAAACAAAATCTATTTTTATGTAGACCATGATATTCGGAGAAACATATAGAATAAGAGCAGGAATAGGCCATTCAACCTTTGAGCATGCTCTATTATTCAATTTGATCACGGTTCATCACCCAACCCAGTACCCTGTTCCTGCTTTCTCAACTGTTGGCATGGGTAATTCTTTTTCTCTTTTCAGAGTCCTTATGTTTTGTTGTATGTTTGCTGCTAAGCTAGAAATGCTGCTAGAACTCGCGGAACTTGATTTATGTGTGCAATGTCAGACAAAGTGCCATGGTGCGTCCTGAGGAAAGGGAGAAACATCCATTTAAAGACAGATGGGGTTTTCTTGCATGATTATATTCTTTAAAGTTCATTAAATATGTATGCACAGGTAAAATTCCAAATTTTATTGTCAGAGAGCAAGTTCAGGCTCCTGCCAGGACCATCCATACTCCAACTTCTGGGTGTTACATTTAAAAGGCTACTGGACAGCATTTCACTCACTGCAACTGAGGACCATCAGTGGAGTTTGTACTTTGTCATCTCCAAGCTTGACTGGGGACCAAGAGGCAGGAGATATCTCCAAACTTTAGTAACCAACATTCCTTATAAGCAGCATGGCTGCTTCAAAATTCTGCATATGATATTGGGGCACTCCGTTCCAGATCCCAAAGTTTGTGGCAATTAAGTTGTGCGCACAAGCACTCGAAGGGAGTAAGTGTTTTCTGCACAGCTCATGAGAGTCCTTATTTTCTTTTGGATCAACAAGTTCAGAGGTGTTATTACACACCTCTACAGTAGGCTGGACTTGAACCTGGGCCTCCATGCTCAGCAATAGGGACACCATCACTGTCATAAGTGTCCCATGAAGAATCTTTATTAATTACACTTGGTGAATTAATGTAAGCATTTCTATGATGCAATAAATTACCTTGTCATCTAAGACATATGTCTCTTTTGTTTAGTCTCATCAGTGGTCTATCATATACCACTGATACCTAGGCAGGCCCGAGACTCAACATTGTGGAAGAAAGAATGACAGTGAAGTACCCAAACCAGAACACCATCCATTGGCAGCAAAAGTAGCATTTGATAATGTAAAAAGATAAATCCCCAACTCATGACAAAGAAGTCAAGGAATAAGAGAAACTGGACCCAGATACCTGTTGACAGCAGCAAGATTATCACTAACTTCTTCCAAATCAGGACTATTCCATGTGGGATAAAACACTTCCCTCAAACAATATTCAGCTAATCTGTACAACTTAAAAATATTCTTCCTGTTTGACATCCAGTGGGAATTTTAGAGGAAAACTGTTTCTCATTTTTGTTTTTCCCAAACATCTGCTGCAAGGTGATAATGTAGAACAATCATAATCTTAAGTTAGAACTCCATCCATTCAAGGTTAGATTAATTGTAAACATGCATAGATATATTCATCTTTCATTGCTAGTTTAGGGCAAACCCCCTTAGATCAATCAGGAGTTATTAACACACTAGCATTTAGTACAATTCAAGTGTCTTGTCACACTCAGTGTACACTATCACTATGTTTCAATCAGTGAACATTTGAAATAATGGAATTTAATCTACATCACAATGAAAAAAATAAGTAAACGTGGCTACTTTAATCACAGGACCATTAGATATAAGATTAACGATAGAAACCTTGTTTTGAGAAAAGACAACAATATTTCCTATAATTGAAAGTAAAAATTATATTGGCGAAGTTTATATTAGTAAAATTTTGGAAAACTATCACAGTTTTTGATTAATACATTTATTTGTAAAATTCTGATTATGACAGCCATGATTGGTGTTCAGAATTCATTATTAGCCAATTCGGACCACTCACCATGAGGGATCATGCTGTATAGCTGCTGCTAGTTATAATGTTCACAGCAGTTTGGCAGGTCTGATTACATTTGGTGTTTCACATATGTTCTGAGCTCAAATGGTCTCTGACCTGCTTGGAGGAAAATGTGCTCAAAGAGTCCCATTTTATCTATGTAACCAGCTCATTTGTCCAGCTTTAATGGACAAAAATAGCTCAATTACGAAACTAGGCCTTATTACTGCGGTATGTGCCACATCTGTGCTTCGTAGTGATAGTACAATAGCACAGTTCCATTTAGTGTTATTATCTAACTTCAATCTCAGTTCCCTCAGATCTAATTGTTAGCTTTTAGCAATCAGTACCCTACTTTCTATGTTAGGTGGTTAGAGATTATTATTTTAAAAGCTGCAAAATGCACTTTTTTTAACATTGCTGAACTAGCTACTGAAGTAATAGATGAAGTAAATGAATAAAAATATGTTTCAAATTGAGCAATAATCTAACAGTCTGACAGTTAAATTGTGGTCTGAAAATTGAATCCTACATGTACTTTTATCTTATTAGAGAAATCAAAGCAACAAGGTTTCAAAAGCCGAAAGCCTCTAACACCAACAAAATAATTAAGCCTCCATGTTGGTTGTAGTTGTTGAATTGGGCTCTTTTATGAAGTATTTCTATCCATGTGTGATGTTCATTTTTATTAAAAGCCAATATTTATAACCTAATTTCTTAATGTACTAATGGCATAAATAGAGAAAAAAGATTGTGTTCAAATAGTTTTTGTTATTTTCCCTTTGTAAATACACCATTCAAACAAACGCAAGTTACAAAAGAATTTTAAAACATCATAAAAAGTTTATTTGCATCAAGATACAACTTGAGCCTAGAACCCTTTGCCCTTTGCCCAGTTTTAAGTCCCACCTAACCCAGAGGTGTGTCAATAACATGTCCAAGCAGGTTTTAAAAATAACTACAAAGATTTAAATTATTCAGATTGGATGTACCAATTGGAAGAAGGGGCTGGAGAACTGGGTAAATGGGTTTGTTTCTGCTAAATTTGTAAAAAACCTGCAATGTCTTGGTGGCAAAAATGTCTGTGACACCAAGGTTGCCATGCAAATTCATGTAACTATGATTTGCCATATTTTCTAATTGTACACGAATTGTACATGAAACTGATCAGTGGAGGTAAAGCACATTCTTAAATGAATCAATCAAACCACTGAACCATCAAAAATGATATTTAATAGGTTCTACCAGGTGACACAAATCTGCACAACTGGATTCCATACTTGGAACTTCCAGGCCATTCTACTCTCTGGAATCTGGTGTTAGTATACCAAACAAGCTCTGCTGTTCTTTTTCATGCTAGTTTAGGCACTAATGACCCAGATTGTAGCCTTTGCAGTAGATAGGAACTTGCTCATACACAAGGAAGTTACTGTTAAACAAAGATATCCTGTCACTATTGTTGGCTGAAGAGAACAGGAACAGAGGAAAAGTCAAAGGTCATTTAGTCAGAGTCTATTTCACCAGAAAATGTCAAGGCTGGCCTGCAACGTAACTCCACATACTCACCTTTGCTCCATATACCTTAATACCTTTGGTTAACAGAATTTATTCATCTCAGATTTAAAATTAATAATGGATGTAGAATCAATTCTCATTTGAAGAAGATAGTTTCAAACTTCTACCATCCTTTAAATATTTTGTAAATTCACTTCTCAAAGATGGTTGCATTTTTTTGACAATACCCCAAACCCTAGACCTCAGTTCCTCTCTATCTCCTTACAACAATAAAATTATGATCAAGGTTAGCCTTTTACCTTCTAAATTCCAGGCAGCAAATTTTAGTCTGTGCAATATCTCTTCATATTTTGACCCTTGGAGTCAAGGCATCATGCTAAGAAATCATTGTTGCTCTCTATCCCCAGATAATATTCTGTTCCTATGGTGTAGGGTTTAGAACTGCTCATAGTACTCCGAGTATGATCTAACCAAGATTTTCGACAGGTGAGACAGGTTCACTAACTCTCTACCTATGAAGGTCATCCTTACATTTGAGTGTTTTCTGTACCTGCTCATTGCATTCCAATGCTCTATCAATCTGGACACCTAAGTCTATTGTTTCTACTGTTTCCATCTTTCCACAAATTAGAAAGTCCTTTCTCTTTTTTATATTCAAAGTGCATAATCTCACATTTGTTTATATTAAAATGGAATTGCTATAACTCTGTCCATTCACTTACTTGATCAATGCCTCTTTCGAGTGTATTACTACCGTCAACACTGCTGAGAATAACACCTGTGTCACTGGCAAAGTTGGACATGTAGTTGTCTATTCCATTATAGTCATAGAGTCATAGAGATGTACAGCATGGAAACAGACCTTTCGGTCCAACCCGTCCATGCCGACCAGATATCCCAACCCAATCTAGTCCCACCTACCAGGCCCATATCCCTCCAAACCCTTCCCATTCATATACCCATCCAAATGCCTCTTAAATGTTGCATTAATAATTACAAACAATACTTACGACCCCAATATTGATCCTAGTAGGGCAATATACTAATTACAGTAAATGCCAATCAGCCATTCTGTCTTGCCTCTTTCAAATATCTTTGACTTCATCAAATGCCTTCTGGTACCCCAAATAAATAACATTCATATAAGTCCTCGATCTATTTATTCAAATATGGATGATGTAACAATGGAAATTAATAATGAGTTACAACCAGAAGGCCTACTCTCTTTTGTACTTATCTACAAAGATCAATGTAAATGTAGTCCGAATCACTCACTCGATGCATTCGTCCAGTAGATGTCATGGCTACCAATATCATCCATCTTAACTCATCCAGGAACCTTTCTCATCTGCTTTATACTTTATTCTTTCCAATAAAAAAAAGAGTTTTTTTGGACGAAGTTAAAATAATGTGATTTTCCATGCAGTGCTCAGAGAAGGCAGCAGGAATTACATTTTCTGAAACTGCAGAACCATTCTATTTCACATCGCAACATAAATTCCCAGGTCAAATTCCCTTCTGAAGTACTGAATTATGACTTCTCTCTAAAATAGCATAGTTTTATTTTGCAAGGTTTGTAGCTCAGGTTGAGGTTTAGGGTTTAGGTTTGCTCACTAAGCTGTAGGTTTGATATCCAGACATTTCATTACCTGGCTAGGTAATATCATCAGTGGCGACTTCCAAGTGAAGCGAAGCTGTTGTCTCTTGCTCTCCACTTATATCTTTCTCCTGGATGGGGTTCCTGGGGTTTTTTTGGAGTTTTACTTTCTGACAAGTTGGTTGCGTATATGCCAATGACCTCCTCACCCCAATGCTTTATTTTGGAAACATATATGTGAAATAGGCTTCTTTATCCAATTCACAATCAGCATGTCTAATCAAAACTAGTTAAGCGTTTTATCATGATATCTTTACTTATTATGGTTTTTATAATTCTTCAGTAGTATCCATTTTGTTAGTATGATAAGATCAAATAATAAATATGCGACAACCTAAAGCAGAGTTCTTCTAAGTGCTTCTACAGCAGGTAGAACAAGACTAATGACTCTGAGACCTTTTTGAGTTAGTCTATGAAATTATCTGCTTACACAACACGTGACTTTATATGCTCAAAAAGAATCAAAACTTTAAAACAAATTAAATCAAAGACCTTTATTCTGTGCAAAACATTGCATTATGATACATCTTTCTCTAACTTAGGCAGTCTGGTGGAATGTGCGCATTTATGGCATATAAAATCCATGCTGAGCTTAAGAAATTATACATTTTAGGAAGAAAATTTGCAATATTCAAAAAAGGGCAGAATTCTGGGGGGCTTCGAGGAGTATAGGGACCTGAATATATGTGGACAAGTTGTTGAAACTGAAGAAGGCATTTAGTATCCTGGGCTTTATAAATAAAAGCAACAAGTACAAAAAAAGTTTTGCTGACCTTTTTCATGACATTAGGCCTCTACTATTAATATGTCCTGTTCTAGACACTGCATTTTCAGAAAGATGTGTAGGTTTTGGAGAAGATTTAAGAGAATGATTTTGGGAATGATAAATCTCAGTTATAAAAATAGATTAGCAAAGCCAGGGCTGTTCTTTACAACATAATGAAGAGGAGATTTGATAGAGTTATTCAAAATCCTAAAGAATCTGAACAGACTTGAACAGAAAAACTTCTCCCAGCATGGTAGAGTTGAGAACCAGAGGACACTGATTTAAGGTGAATCGCAAAAGAATCAGACGCAATATGAGCAAAAATCCTTTTTTGAATATCAACATGTGTTTGAATTCTGAAATGCACTGCCTGAGAGTGTATGGAGCCAGATTCAATTCTTGCTTTCAAAAAAAAAGTTGGATGATTATCTAAAGAGAACAACTTTGCACGGTCACAGAGAATAGTTGTAGCATGATACAAGCTCAGTTGCTCTTGCAAGAGCCAGTAAGAACAGGATAAGCCAAATAGATTATTTTTTGTAAGTGTTCTGTGATTTAATGATAGACAGTAGGATTCTGAACAATGTATAACAAGACGAACTTGCAGTATATGTCTACAGATCCATGAAGGTAGCAAGACATGGATAAATAAAGAAGCCAAGAAGGAATACTTAATGTCTTCCTTTAGTGGCAGATGATTCATGTATAAGAGCAGGGAGGTTATGTTAAAACTGAACAAACTACTGATTAGTTGTTGTTAGTATTACAGAAAGGTTGTGATTGGACTGAAAATAGTACAGAGAAGATTTACAAAGCTTTTATCATAGATGGATACAGTTATGAGGGTTGATTAGATGGTTTGGGTTTTGATTCTTTGGAAGAGAACAAGCTGAGGGAGAATTAAATCATGTGATTTTATTTTAAATTATGAGGTGGCAGTATTAAAGATGAGTTAAGGAGGAAGGATTCTATCAGGAGGTCATGGTAATCTGGAGCTCACAGGAATAGCAAAAACTCTCATCACAGTAAAAATTATCTAGATATGCATTTGGAGTGTGGTATCATGCACACTGTGATTTTTGATTGAATGCCTCGTAATTACGTAGGCAAACACCATGGGTCAAATTGCCACCTTCTAGGCTCTAAATCCTTATTAGATTTATTTCTAAAAAAATGCTCGTTCCTCAGCAGTGAATTAGAACATATAACATAGAACTATACAGCACAGGAACGGGCTCTTCAACCCAGATGTTGTGCCTAATATGACACCAAATTAAACTAATCCCTTCTGCCTGCCCTTGGTCCATATCCCTCCATTCCTTGCATATTCCTGTGCTTATCTAAAGGCCCTTAAATGCCCCTACCCTATCTGCCTTCCACCACCACCCCCGGCAGCGTGTTCTGCCACTTCCTGTATAAAAACAAAATGGCCCTTATATCTCCTTTGAACTTTCCCCCTCTCACCTTAAGTGCATGTCCCCTACTTTTAGACATTTCAACCCTGGGGAAAAGATTCTAACCGTCAACCCTATCTATGCATCTCATAATTTTATAGACATCTATCAAGTCTCCCCTCAGTGTCCACTGTTTTAGAGAAAATAATGAGTTTTTCCAGCCACTCCTTATAGTTCATACCGTCTAATCCAGGCAGCAACCTGGTAAACCTCTTCTGCACCCTCTCCAAAACATCCACATCCTTCCTGTAATGTGGTGACCAGAATTAAACACAGTACTCTAAGTGTGGCCTTACCGAAGTCTTACAGATCTGCAACAAGACATCCTGACTCTTGCATTCAACTCACTGACCAATAAAGGCAAACATGCCATACACCTTCTTTACCCTCCTATCTACTTGCATGGCCACTTTCAGAGAGCTATGGACATGAACTCCAAGATCCCTCTGTGTATCAATGCTGTTCATCGTCAGGATTCTAGTGCCCAAACATTTTAAGAGATTCTACGGGCATTTGGAAGTAGGATGTACAGTGAATGTTATGTGAACAAACATTTCTTGTGTGATACACTTTACGAAAAATGTAAGTAAGAGAAGTTACAGATTGACCTTTATGGCTTGAGAGAACAGAAACCTCAAATTACCTGGGTGATTACATTGGAAGTTTTAAAACAAAATAACAAAATCATTCACCAGTGGGAGAGGTTTTCTGATCAAGTCTGTCCAGATCCTTTAGGATTTTCAGCAACTCTATCAAAGCTCCGTCCAACTATATTTTAAAGAACAGCCCCAGCTTTGCTAATCTATCTTTATAGATGAAGTTTCTCATTCCCAAAATCATCCTCTTAATTTTTCTCTGCATCCTCTCCAATACCTTTACATCCCTCTGTAAGTGTGGTGTCTAGAACAGGACATATTATTTGAAGAAGTCGAATATCTTGAAAAGGGTCACCATAACTTCCCTAGTTTTATACTTCATGCTTTTTCTTTTAAAGCCAAGGATCCCCAATGCCTTCTTCATGTTTAACAATTTGACAACATTTACATTAAATTGTCCTGCTCTTCGAATTCCACCCTATTTTTGTACAGCAAATCCTCATACCAAAATATATAATTTGACTGCATGGCCAAATTTCGTCCTAACTCAATTGACAAGTTTGCTGATGACAGCACCATTGTAGGCTGAATCTCAAACAATGACGAGACAGATTACAGGAAAGAGATAGAGTGCTTCATGGCGTAGTGTAAAGATAACAATCTCTCCCTCAACATCAGCAAAACAAAAGTGTTGGTCATTGACTTTAGAATGCAAGGTGGAGGGTACACCCCTGACTACATCAATTGTGCTGAGATGAAGATGGTCGAGAGCAACAACTTCCTGAAGGAGTGGTGATCACAATCTGCCCTGGTCCACCCATGCTAATGCAGTAGTCAAGATGGCACAACACCTCTACTTCCTCAGAAGACTAAGGAAATTCCTCATTTCTGTAAAGAGACTTACCAATTTTTATAGATGCACCATTGAATCATAGAATCATACAGCACAGCAACAGGCCCTTTGGTCCCACCAGTCCATGCTAAATATAATTCCAAACTAAACTAGCCCCACTACCTGCTCCTGGCCCATATCCCTCCAAATCCTCCCTATTCATGTATCAATCCAAATGTCTTTTAAATGTAACTGTACCACACCCACCACTTCCTCAGCCAGTTCATTCCACAAGCGAACCACTCTCTGAGTAAAAAATTTGCCCCTCATGTCTTTTTAAAATCCTTCTCCTCTCACCTTAAAAATGTTCCCTTTAGTCTTGAAATTCCCAATCTTAGGGAAAAGGCAACTACCATTAACTCGATCTCTACCCCTCATTATTTTATAAACGTCTGTAAGGTTGCCTCTCAACCTCCTATGCTCCAGTGAAAAAAGTCCCAGCCTATCCAGCCTTTCTTTATAACTCAAACCTTCCATCCTAATAATTTTCTTCTGAACCTTCTTCCCTTAATCTCCTTACCACAAATGGGAGACCAGAACTGGACACAGAATCCAGAAGAGGCCACATCAAGCCCTGTACAATCTCAACATGAATTCCCAGCTTCTACATTCAAAGGACTGAGCAATGAAGATAAGTGTGTCAAACACCTTTTTAACCACCCTGTCTATATGTGACAGAAACTTCAAAGAATTATATACCTGTATGCCTAGGTTCCTCTGTTTTACAACACTACCCAAGGCCCTATCATTAATTGTATAAGTCCTAACATTGTTTGTTGTACCAAAATGCAATACCTCACATTTATCGAGACTGAACTCCATCTGCCATTTTTCAGCCCATTGACCCATTTGACCAAGATCCCTTTGTAAACTTAGAAAACTTTCTTCATTGACTACTAAGCCACCAATTTTAGTGTCATGCACACACTTACTAACCATGCCTTCTATATTCTCATCCAAATCATTTATATAAATGACGAACGAAAGAGGACCCACAACTATCGACAGAGACTACAGAGTCCCAGAAAGCACAAAGAGGTATGGACATAGTCTGGTCCATCACTCAATACAATCTTCCATCCACTAACTCCATCTACACTTCTCGCTGCCTTGGAAAGGCAGCTAACATAATCAAAGACTTCTCCCACTTCAGTTGTAATCTCTTCCAACCTCTTCCATCGGGCAGAACATATAAAAGTTTAAACACACACACACCAACAAATTCAAGAACAGATTCTTACCCATTGTTATTAGACTTTTGAACAGGCCTTTCAAATTTTAAACTTAACGTTGATCTCGCTTTTTGTGCATATTCTTTACAGCCATAACATTGTATTCCTCGCTCTGTTCTATTACCTTTATACATTTTGTATACAGAGGGACCTCTATTAATTAAAGGCCATGGGCGGGGAGTATTTCATTCACTTAATCAAATGCCAGATAACATAGTATAGCATGCATCGGAACCATGCATTCTTGTTTGGATAATCAAATGCTGAATAATCAAGGTTCCTCTGTATGTATTGCCTGTATGATCTGCCTGTACTGTATGCAAAGCAAAACTTTTCACTGTACTAGGTACTTGAGATAATCATAAATAATATCAAAAATATTTTTTAAATTTCTCAAGTCTCAACATTAATTTCATTTGCCATATAACTGCACACTCCACCAGATTGCCTAAGTCATGTTGGAGTTTATGATTAACCTACTCTCAGTTCACAATACTAGTAAAATTTGTATTATCTGCAAACTTTGAAATTATGGTTAACAGAAGTGCAAATCATTAACATAGATCAAGAAAAGCTGAAGTTCTAATATCGATCTTAGGGGAGCCTTACTTTAGTGCAAAAAACAACTACTCAGTTTTCTGTTAATCAGTGAACTTGCATCCATATTGCTTGTCACTGTGATTATTTTAATCAATTGGACACATTATAATACACTTTTCGGACAGGTAAAACTTGAATCCCAGACCTTTTGGCCTGGAGGCAGGAATACTATCATTGCACCACCAGAGTCCTTGTGTGCCATTGTACCTTGTATTCAATTGGCTTCAACTTTAACAACAAGCTAATTTTGTAGCACTTCATCAAATGCTTTTGCAAGTGTACGTACATCACGTAACTGCTCTACCCTTAACCACATTCATTGTTAACTTATCAAAAAGCTCCAACAAATCATTTAAACATAATATACCTTCAACGAATCCATGCTGGCTTTATTTAATTCATTCACATTCATCTATTGATGACTCCACATAACTATTGACTTTATTCTGTTTATCTTTTTGAACAGCTTTCTCACCACCAAGGTGAAAGTGACTGATCTGTTGCTGGATATACCCTTACTGAATTGTTTTTCTCAACAGGGGTTTAATGTTTTGCTCAGAAAAACTGAAAGACAATAGCTTGTTTGGTAATTGTTTCCATCTCTACTTGCCTCAGTATCCCATGATGCATTTGATCAGTTTCCAGTGACTTCGCAAATTTGAACCAACCTTTTGAAGGTCTCCAAATCATCAGATTTTAGTTTGGGTGTTTCAGCTGCCTTTTCTTTGACTATGAATTTGGCAGCATCTTCTTTCTTGGTAAAAGTAAGTGCAAAGTATTCATTTGGTTCTAATGGCATGCCCTTGGTTTTCTTGTTTGAATTGCTATTTCACTCCCTGTTTGGTTCACTGCTTTTTACCATCCCTTTGTTATTTGAATGCACACAGAAGACTTATGGATACCCTGTTACACTAGCTGTTCATTCTTGTCATATTTTCTCTTTGCTGATTTTGTTTCTTTGTAAATTTACTTTGTGGGTGATCTACATTTCTAGGTTCCCAATAATATTATTAACCTAACATTTATGATGTGGATCCACTACTGCTTCATCTTACTATCTCCATTATTCTTGACACTGGCTTTATTTGAAATCTTACTCTCTTATAAGAATGCATCTTGACTATACCAGAACTAACTCATCTTAAATTCAATTATATTTGTTCTGTCATCTTAGATTCCAAAGTACTGAGGTCAAATTCATTCTCACCTCTTTGAAACTTCCTTCCATTAATTTTTTTCTCTCTATATCATTTTTCCATTTCCATACCTAGTGAAAACATTATGATTGGATCATTCAGCCTTGTACACTACACAGGAGTTCCTGCAAAGATGTCCTGGGACTGAGGTGATTGACCTTCAATAAAAATGACTATATCCTTTTGTTCTAGTATGATTCCAATCAGTGGAAGGTCTGGTTTATTACCCCTCTGAAAAAAATCAAGGAGAGAGTATCCTTGAGCCAAGGAACAGCTTTTAGAGAAAAAAAGGACGAGCTTTGTGACACTATGTACAAATAGTTTGGTTCATTCAATTTTGTCTTCAGTTCTTCAGTGTAATAAACTTGGCATGCCCTTATCTGCAACATTGCATGTTTGTGTCTCTGAGAGAGCACCTTATTAAAAACAAAAAAAAGTAAAATGCGACCTGCCAAACCAAGTTTCAGTCTGCGATCTCACATGTCCAATTGTAACATCAGCTGGGATGATAAAAGCTTAAAGAGTTGAGATAGGGGTGGGGCAATGAGGGGAGGTGCTGGGTTGAATTGACTGGGAGAGGAGCCGAGCAGGAAATACAGTGGAACAGCAATGGCAAGAGTTTCTGGAAATAATTCAGGAGACACAACAGAGATTCATCCTGAGGGAAAAGAACCAGGGTACAGGGAGGATGAGGCAACCATGCTGACAAGGGAAGTCAGGGGTAGCATAAAAGCAAAAGAGAAAGCATATAATGTGGAAAAAGACTTTGGGAGGCCAGAGGGTTGGACAGCTTACAAAGACCAACAGAGGGTATCAAAAAAAGAAATAAGGAGGATAAGCTGGCGAGTAATATAAAGGAAGACTGAAAGAGTTTCTTTAAATATATAAAGGCAAAAGAGAGGTGAGTAAGATAAGAGCCCATGGTTTTGGAGGCAAGGTGCTAGCATGGATAAAAGCTTGGCTGTCTGGCAGACAGCAAAAAGTGTGGATAAAAGGTTCTTTCTCGAGATGGAAGCTGATGACAAGTAGTGCTCCACAAGGCTCAGTGTTGGGATCACAACTTTTCACTTTATAAATTAATGATCTCAATGAAGGAACTGGGAGCATTCTGGCTAAGTTTGCAGATGATACAAGATAGGTAGAGGGACAGGCAGCATGGAGGAGCTGAGGAGACTGCAGAAAGATTTGGACAATATGGAAAAGTGTGAGGTCATGCACTTTAGTAGGAAAAATAGAGGCAAGGCCTATTTTCGAAATGGGGAGAGAATTCAGAAGCCGAACGTGCAGAGAGTTGGAAGTTTTAGTCCAGAATTCTCTCAAGGTAAACTTGCAAGGTGAGTCAATAGTTAGGTAGGCAAATGCAATGATGGCATTTATTTTCAGGTGACTTGAATATAAAAGCAGGGATGTACTTCTGAGGCTCTATAAGGCTCTGGTCAGACCACATTTCGTATATTGTGCAGTGTTGGGCCCCCATATCTCAGGAAGGATGTACTGGCCCTGCAGCATGTTCAGTACAGATTCATGAGAATGGTCCCAAGAATGAACAACTTAACATAGGCTGAGAAGTGGCAGATGGAGTTTAATTTAGATAAATGCGAGGTGCTGCGTTTTGGGAAAGCAAATCTTAGCAGGACTTAAACACTTAATGGTAAGGTCCTAGGGAGTGTTGCTGAACAAAGAGACCTTGGAGGACAGGTTCATAGCTCCTTGAAATTAGAGTCGCCAGTAGATAGGATAGTGAAGAAGGCGTTTAGTATGCTTTCCTTTATTGGTCAGAGTATTGAGTACAGGAGTTGGGAGGTCATGTTACGACTGTACAGGTCATTGGTTAAGCCACTTTTGGAATATTGTGTGCAGTTCTGGTCTCTTTCCTATGGGAAGGATGTTGTGAAACTTGAAAGGGTTCAGAAAAGATGTACAAGGATATTGCCAGGATTGGAGGATTTGAGCTATAGGGAGAGGTTGAATAGGGGCTGTTTTCCCTGGAATATCGAAGGCTGAGGGGTGACCTTATAGAGGTTATAAAATCATGAGAGGCATGGATAGGATAAATAGACAAAGTCTTTTCCCTGGGGTGGGGGAATCCAGAACTAGAGGGCATAGGTTTAGGGTGAGAGGGAAAGATATAACAGAGATCTAAGTGGCAACGTTTTTCACGCAAAGTGTGGTACGTGTATGGAATGAGCTGCCAGAGGAAGTGGTGGAGGCTAATACGATTGCAACATTTAAAAGGCATCTGGATGGATATATGAACAGGAAGGGTTTGGAGAGATATGGGTCGGGTGCTGGCAGGTGGAACTAGATTGGGTTGGGATATCTGGTCAGCATGGACGGGTTGGACCGAAGGGTCTGTTTCCGTTCTGTACATCTCTATGACTTTGAACTTCCTGATCAGATTACATTCTGTGACCTTGTCATCCTCAGTCCTTCTTCATGTGATATTCAAAGTGGAGAAGCATTGTAACATTCCTTTAAGGAGGAGAAAGTGAGGACTGCAGATGCTGGAGATCAGAGCTTAAAAATGTATTGCTGGAAAAGCACAGCAGGTCAGGCAGCTTATGCCCGAAACGTCGATTCTCCTGTTCCTTTGATGCTGCCTGACCTGCTGCGCTTTTCCAGCAACACATTTTTAAGCTAACATTCCTTTAAGGAAAACTACTCTGCACGTTAGGCTGGCAAATAATCAGTCAAGCAGGAAGAAAACAGCTTGTACTGGAAGCATCTGCATACCACCTGGAATACTCTCTCCCAAAAATATACTACCTGCACAACAAGGTAATCTGCTGACCAGCTTAATCTCAGCTGCTGTCAGTGGGTGTCAAAACTATGGCGGCACTATAATTTTGCTCTTTTTAAAGATTATTTCAAAAAGAATTTGCATTTAGCATATAGCACCAGGTGTGATTTCAAATCGCTTCACAGACAACAATATACTCTTGAAGTGTAGGCACTGTCATAACATAGGAAAAAACACAACAAATTGCAGCATAGCAAGTTCCCAGAAACAGCAATGAAATAAATCACCACATAATTGGTACCTGGGACTTCGATGTTGTGGCTATTACGGAGACATGGCTAGAACAGGGACAGGATTGGCTGTTGCAGGTTCCAGGATTTAAATGTTTTAGTAGGGTCAGAGGTGGGGGAAAAAGAGGGGGAGGTGTGGCATTGCTTGTCAAAGATAGTATTACAGCGGTGGAAAGGACGATGGATGAGGACTTGCCATCTGAGGTAGTTTGGGCTGAGGTTAGGAATAGGAAAGGTGAGGTCACCCTGTTAGGAGCCTTTTACAGGCCTCCTAATAGTCCTAGAAACGTAGAAGAAAGGATAGGGAAGGTGATTCAGGAGATGAGTGACAGTAATAGGGTGGTTGTTATGGGGGACGTTAACTTTCCTGATATTGATTGGGAAAGCTATAGCTCAAGTTCGTTAGATGGGTCAGTGTTTGTTCAATGTGTGCAAGAGGGTTTCCTGACACAATATGTAGACAGGCCAACAAGAGGTGAGGCCATACTGGATTTGGTTCTGGGTAACGAACCAGGCCAGGTGTTAGAATTAGAGGTAGGTGAGCACTTTGGGGATAGTGACCATAATTCGGTGATTTTTACTCTCATGATGGAGAGGGATAAGTGTGTACTACAGGGCAAGAATTACAGCTGGGGTAAGGGAAATTATGATGCGGTGAGGCATGACTTAGGATGTGTGGCTTGAAAA
>NC_057725.1:50660688-50664373 GCF_004010195.1 Chiloscyllium plagiosum | reverse complement strand
GGACTGAAGTTAGGGGTAGGTTCTTCACTCAGCGAGTCGTAAGTTCATGGAATGCCCTGCCAGTAGCAGTGGTGGACTCTCCCTCTTTATGGGCATTTAAGCGGGCATTGGATAGGTATATGGAGGATAGTGGGTTAGTATAGGTTAGGTGGGCTTGGATCGGCGCAACATCGAGGGCCAAAGGGCCTGTACTGTCCTTTGAATAGTGTCACATAATCTTGATATCTATGAGAGGAACTGCATCCAAATGCATGCATCATTGAAGGATAAGCATCAGTACCATCAATAAGTCAAAGTTAACATTCTCAGGCAATGTTTGGATTATTTCTCTGTCAGCTGTCCAGCAATATATCAGGTATTTAAGAAATGCTGCAGATATTGATCATTATGAGTGGGAGAGTTGAACGTGGCTGGTCACAAAAGACTTCTGGAAATTAGTGGCTGAACACTGAAAGGAAAATAAGCTTTTAGATATCTTGAAGCCAGAATGAACATGATCCAGTCATCAGGTCAGAATTTGGCATTGCACAGCAGGTCAGGCAGCTTCCAAGCAGAAGGAGAATCGACGTTTCGGGCCGGAGCCCTTCATCAGGAATCAGGCTCCGGCCCGAAATGTCGATTCTCCTGCTCCTCGGATGCTGCCTGACCTGCTGTGCTTTTCCAGCAACACACTCTCGATTCAGATTTCCAGCATCTGCAGACCTCATTTTCTCCAGAGTCTGGCATATCCCTGGTCTTGGTACAGCCTGGTGCAGACTCTCATGCCTGTTCTGGGTTTCAGGCTGTCTTGTGCCAGTCATATTTTCTTACGCAGCTCTTTCCCTTTAGCATATCAAAGATGTCATAAGGGTAAATTATTGACAATATGTGGGAGGAATCCAGTTGAACGTCTTCATCATGGCAACAGTGGAATCAGCTAGTGACCTCTAATGACAAGTTTGCTCCTTCAATTCTGCTATTGCTGCTTCTTCATTCATAGATTTAGTGTCTCTCCAAGAAGATTTGAGGAGAGAGGGAACTTGTGTTTGAAACAGCTGAAGTAGTCAGTGTAGGAGAGATGGAATTTGTGAATGAAACTTACAGCTTCTTTCCTTCCTATGCTTGTTGCTTATCCAATAATAGCTATGCATTATTTTCCATCTCTCACTGACACTTGAGCTTTCAATTAATCAACTTCATTTTGTCTATAAAAGTGATAGAAATGAGAAATATACCTTGAATGGAGGAATTCCAAAATCCAAATTACTGACATCCGTCAAATGGAAGAGCTTTGGAAAAGCTGGAAGCTGCTTGGGTAGACTAATACAGAATTTGAGATGGTAAATCAAAATAATTTTGACTGCTGGATGAGGGAAATAGAAGTGTGATTCTTCGAGACATAATTCCCTTCGAAGAATCAAATATTCACTCCTTACATGAAGAATACAAATATCAGATTATTGCAAAAGCACATACCTGCCGAAGTATAAAATGGAAGTATAACCTAAACCCTTTTTCCATCACCCCACAAAGCCAAGAAAGATAGAAAGTAGGAGGGTAAAACAAAGGAATGTAACCAGGAGTGAGAAGCAAGAAATGCCCCAGAATATTCTGCACAGGGCAGAAAGGAAAATGCTAAGGGTTGGAAGTGATGCCCCAGAACATAAGCATTTACATTGTCACAAGGTGGGACACCACTGGGCTGAATGCCACACGGTGTAGGATAAAACCATGGGATTTATTGTGGCACACACAGTTAATTCAGAGAAAGGGCTCTGACTGAGAATACAACAGTGTTGTAGCTCTGACTGCAACTGACAGGGCATGTACAAATATTGTCGTGAATGTAAAGAAAGTAAGCAAGATACCTGAAAGTTGCAGGTAATTCTTGTCAAGACTACATATTCATGTTTCAAGAGCGGCTGAAACTCCAAGGTAGCTCTTTGGAGCATCAGAAACAACCATGAAATAGTGAGCTAACAAGCATGAAACAGTGGGGGAACAAGCATACAAAGCATGTGGCAAATAACTGTGCTGTCATCCTGAGAAATGACAACATATGCCTTTATCATTGCACAATTATTACTCTAACTGGGTTGCACTTCAACACTACGATGACACTTTATTAGAAGAGATGTAGAACTGGGTGATATTGGAACCCAGGACAAAATAGCAAGACTGTGAGCTTCCACAAAATCTCCAGGAGATCTGACTAAAAGTTCCAATAATGAAGGAATTGATGCACTGTTTAAATGGCTGTCCTCATGTTGCATAATTAGACCATTTCTCCACACTGTTACAGGGTAAACCCTCCTGCCTAATTTAAACCAGCAACACAGAAAAGATTTATCCCATGCAGTAAAATTTGAGCAGCCAAGGACTATTAAAAGTACAAAATAACAACTTTATTTCTTAAAGAATAACAGAATAATTAACTAACAACTATTTATAACTCCTTCCTCTAACCTATCTTTTACTTTCCCTTCTGTAATACTAGTCTGATCAAACTCCCGAGCCAGCTGTCATATCTTGCTCTGTTTATTTACTCTCTAGGTCAGTGTCAATGTATTTTCTCTGTGCAAACTCCTTCTCTAGACAGATACCATTCAGAGTTCTTACTAGCAGCCTACATCAGTTGGCAGTTCTCCCTCAACTGTTCAATTTTTCCCGGTCTTATACCCCAAAGCATTGGATTGTTTCATTGGTTTTTAATATTGTCAATATACTAAATTCAAGCTTGATTGGATTTTGGTTTTTTGTTGGGGTATACTTTAAACTGATTGGCCTAATTCAAATTTATTTTTGGGTCCAGGCAACCAACTACCCTAGCTGCTGGACCACATGTTACAATGTATCTTATTCAGAACACTTGGTGCTGTCATGTAGTTCTGCTAGCTTTTAACTCTTTTAAAGGTACAGTTCATTCACAGCTTCATAACACCTTCCCCTTAAGAAAAAATGAACTATCATAATGAAAAGATAGTTTCTTTTTTTCTGTTCTTTAAACACATTACCCTAATATACTGATAACTTTAATCTAAGTTCACCTTAACTTCTTCCCATATAATTATATCCATAAAGCATTAAATAAGTACAAATCTCATCTAAACTTTATCAGGTAAATCCGCGAAAATGCATCTGCGATTACACTCTTATGACCTACAACATGTACAATTTTTAAATTAAAAGTCTGTAACATACGACTCCAAAGGTACTGGTTTCATTACCGCCTGTGGTTTACCTACCATTTGGCATGTATGACACGTACAGCAAAAGTTAACCACATCCTTGTGCATTCCAAATGTTTTTGTACCTTACCCTGAGTCTTTCGTACCCCTAGGTGACCTCCTACAGGTTGTTCATGTGCTACCTGTAACACCTCCAGTCTGTACGTTGCCGGCAACACAATCTGGTGCACTTTGGCCCATTTCTCCTCTGCACTAACCTGCCGTGGTCTCCATTTCTGCCACAGGATTCTATCTTTCAGATAATAACTCTCTGGAATATTCTCTGCCTCCTGTTCGGAGAATGCATCCACATATATATCCTTTATCGTCTTGTCTTGTTATTGCAAGTCTCTTAGCCTTTCAGGACTAAACACTTCTGTTTGACCCTCTGCCAGTTCAGATTTTTCCTGCACCATTACATCAAACAGGGTGTTCACTAACTGAACCTTAACTCCTTCATCTTTCTCTTTACTTCTCAC
>NC_057725.1:50635695-50660188 GCF_004010195.1 Chiloscyllium plagiosum | reverse complement strand
TCCCAGCAACATCTTGGGAAATCTTTTCTGAACTCTCTCCAGTTTAGTAATATCCTGTCTAAACAGGGGGATCAGAACTATACACAGTACTCCCCAGAAGTGGAATCACCAACTTCATGTACAACCTCAACATGATATCCCAACTTCTGTACAGTACTCAAAGGTCTGAGCAATGGAAGCAAGCTAAAAAAATACTCTGTGTACCGTGACTAAGGATGATTATTAAGTGGAAAGAAAAAGCATATAAGGAGGCCAAAGTCAATGACAGCCCCAAATTATCAAGGGAATAATGAACGTTTGGAAAATCATAATTTAATCAAACAGAGTCAGTATTGCTTCATGAAAGGGAAATCAAATTTGACTAATACGTTAAAGGTTTTTGAGCAAGTCTCAACCAGAGTGGATAGAGGGCAACTAGTAGATGTGTTGTGTTGGACTTTCACAAAAAATTAAATAAAATACCTCACAAAAGGTTAAGTCATAACAGACCACAATATTGAAGATAGTATATTGGCATGGGTAGAGAGTTGGATAATGGGTAGGAAATAGTGAGTGGGGATAAAGGGTTCTTTTTCAAGTTGGCGACTTCTGACCAATGGGGTTTCACAGGAATCAGTGCTGGGACTTTAAATGTTTACAATATATATATCAATGGCTTGGAGGAAGGAAGCAAAGGTACTGTCAATCACTTCAACTTCCCATCCTATTCCCCCAAAGGCATGCAAGTCTTTGGCTGCCTCCGCTGGCAAATCAAAGCCATCCGCCACTGGAAGACAAACGCTCCAACTTCCGCCTCGTGACCCTCCAATCACACGGCATCAACTTCACCTTCACCAGTTTCCAAAGCTCCCCTTCCCACAACTCATCCCAGATCCAACCCTTCAAGTCGACACCATCTTCTTGATCCGCCCTACTGTCCATCTTCTTTCCCACCTATCCGCTCCACTCTCCCCACCGATCTATCACAATTACCTCCCACCTGCATCCACCTATCGCCTTACCACCTACCTTCCCCACCCCCCCACCACACCCCGCAGTCCCATCCTCACGCCCCTATTTACTTCTCAGCCCTCTTCCCCTTCCACATTCCTGATGAAGGGCTTATGCCTGAAACATTAACTCTCCTGCTCCTCAGATGCTGCCTGAGCTGCTGTGCTTTTTTGACACTGATTCTCCAGTATCTGCAATTCTGCTTTCTCCTAGCAAATGTATGTTGCCAAATTTGCAAAGAATACAAACATAGGGAGAAAGATAAGTTTTGAGAGGGATATAAACAGGTTAGAGAAATATTGATAAGTCGGCAAAAAACTGGCAAATGGAGTATAATGTGGTAAAGTGTGAAGTTGGGCGAACCACAGAACAGAATATTATTTAAATGGAGAAAAGTTGCAGAAAACTGAAACACAGGGACTTTGGGGTACTTGCGCACAAAAAACAGAAAGCTAGCACACAGATGCAGCAGGTAATCAGGAAAGCCAATGGAATGTTGGCCCTTATTGGAGTAATAAGAGTACGGACATCTGACTGCAGCTGAATAAGACGTTGGTGAGACTATATATGGTCTCGACTCACTGGAGCTTAGAAGAACAAGAGGTGATTTCATTATAGGTTTATAGGAACAGATAGGATTCTTTAGGGGCTTGACAGGGTAAATGCTCGGCGGATGTTTCCCTTCATTGAACAGTCTAGGACCTGAGTACATAATCACAGAATTAAGAGGCATCAATTTAACACTCTTCTTTCAGGGGGTTGATAGTGTTTGGAAATTATACCAAGGGAGCTACAGATGACGCATCCTTGTGTTTATTTAAGGATGAGACAGTTACTTACTTGATCAGTTGGGGAATCAAGGGTAGGGGGAAAATGTAAGAAAATCAGCCATAATCCTAATGAATGGATCAACAGGCTCGAGAAGCTAAATTGCTTACTACTGTTCCTATTTCTTATGATCTCATTGATGGACTAGATAGGGAGAAACTATCCTATCTAAAGGATCAAGTCTAAGAGGGCACAAACTTCAAGCGATTTGCAAAAGAAGAAAATAGCTGAAAAAAAACCTTTTCATACAGATACTTTTAAACAGGTTACTGAGTTGGATGATCTGCCATGATCATATTGATGGCAAAGCAGACTCAAAGGGTGAATGGTCTTTTTCTCCTCCTATTTTGAGTTTCTCACAACAATGGTTTAGGTCTGGAATGCACTTTGTGTAACATGTCCTGTTTAGCTCCATGAATGTTGTAGGAGCAACATCCATCTACAGCTGAGTGCTGTAGATGGCAGGCAGAATCTAGGGAGTCAGGCGAGATTTACTAGCTAAAAACGAGGTAAAAACAATGACTGCAGATGCTGGAAACCAGATTCTGGATTAGTGGTGCTGGAAGAGCACAGCAGTTCAGGGAACATCCAAGGAGCAGCGAAATCGACGTTTTGGGCAAAAGCCCTTCATCAGGAATAAAGGGCTTTATTCCTGATGAAGGGCTTTTGCCCGAAACGGAGATTTACTAGCTGTAGAACTCTCAGCATCGAACTGGCTCTTTGAATTGAGTTTGTTTCAGTCTTCAGTTGGGGAGAACAGCACAAAAGGATGAAACAGTCTAGTTGGTCATTCTTCTTTCTCTCCTCTCACCCATACTGCCATAGATAGATGCACATGTGCTCAATGGTCCAGTAAGAGTGAGATGAAATAGGTTTTTTTTCCCTCCTGTTGATTCCCTCAGGATTGATGATGCATCAAGATAGGACAGCGTTGATGCAGTGTGATAGATGGCACAAATTTGAATTAATGAACAATACATGGAGAATTTATCAGTAACAATGTTAGAAGGTTCAAGTAAATTACAGATTACAGATTAGATTACAGTGTGGAAACAGGCCCTTCGGCCCAACAAGTCCACACCGACCCGCCGAAGCGAAACCCACCCATACCCCTACATTTACCCCTTACCTAACACTACGGGCAATTTAGTATGGCCAATTCACCTAACCTGCACATCTTTGGACTGTGGGAGGAAACCGGAGCACCCGGAGGAAACCTACGCAGACACGGGGAGAACGTGCAAACTCCACACAGTCAGTCGCCTGAGTCGGGAATTGAACCCGGGTCTCTGGCGCTGCGAGGCAGCAGTGCTAACCACTGTGTCACCGTGCCGCCCACAAGTGTTTGTCGCTGTGAATGGAGCAGATTGTTGTGCACCAAGAAATGAAATATTATGAATCAGTAGTTGCAAAGGCAAAGAGCAAAGCAAACAATGATGTTGTGATTGACAATTTTAATCATACAGCTAAGCCACAACCTTCAGTCAGTTCCACACGTGATACATCTTTCATTGACAGATTCAGCCACTTCAACACCCTTCTGCCACCCATTGGAAACAGTACCTATTTCTTCCTTTTCATCTCAAATTAGAACCATGACAGCATTATCCAATAACTAGGGAGAGGGCTTGCTACACTTGCTTTAGCTTCCACTTGTACTCTTCGTATTGATACAATTGAATAAACATGAAGTATATCTCTTTAAACGTTCTAAAGTTTGTATCTTTTCATTTTTCTGTATTTGACTGAGATAAGAAAAAGGGAAAATGACTGTTTTCAAAGCCAGGGATGGTTGAAGGACTGCTGCACTTCTAAAAAATTAAGTTGCCTGACACTTACAAAGTCATTCTAAGTGCAGTTTACATAACTGTTTGTTCAAACAGTAAGGGGAGTCTTGTTACGTACGAGCTGGTGTCAAGAAGACTGTATGAACGCTGAATTTTACATTTTGCTGGTCTGTGAAGTGATGACTAGTTTTGATGATTAAGACTTCCTTTCTGCAATTAACGATATGATTGACTCCCAGTTAGCTAAACAAACTGGGGGTGTGAATGTTCAGGCCCAAAGATATTAGATCTCTGAAAGAGATGCAACAAAAGGCAATTCAATCCTGAAGTTAGCCAGCTTATTTGCCCTCACCAGCTAATTGTAAGCTGTGACTTGTAAGCAGTAAGTCAGAGACTTTTGTAAGTGTAAATGAGTCATCCAGTGCCTCTTTCAAATAAGTAAAGGTATCTGGAGAAGGAAGATCAAGCAGGCTTCTGATCAGTTAAGTATTTTATTGGCAACCATTGTGAACAGGGACCATTGAACTGTCTTCTTCATTTTCCCTCCACCATCACCAATTTTTTACATCATTCTGGGGAAGGTGCGACGTCTACAACAGGACGATCTTCACTTGAACCAGAGTACTACTAATATCCTGGGTGGGAAATTTGCTGGTGCTATTCGGGTGGATTTAAACAGCTCAGCAGGGATATGGGAACCTGTGGTGTCGTTCCAGTGCACAGGAGGATGTGAGTAGCGAGGACATAGACAGATTTCACAGTCACAGGAGTATGCTGGTAGACAGCAAGCTGGTTTGATGTGTGTTTACTTCAATGCCAGGTGTATGCAGAATAAGGTAGGTGAGCTTACAGCATGGATAGGTACCAGGGACTTCGATGTTGTGGCCATTTCGGAAACATGGTAGAGCAGGGTCAGGAATGGATGTTGCAGGTTCCAAGGTTGAGATCTTTCATTAAGATCAGGGAAGGTTGAAAAAGAGGGGGAGGTGGGACTTTGTCAGTCAAGGACAGTATAACAGTGGCTGAAAGAACTTTTGACAAGGATTCGTCTACTGAGGTGGTATGGGCTGAGGTTAGAAACAGGAGAGGAGAGGTCACACTGCTGGAAGTTTTTTATATGCCTCTGCAAATTTCCAGGGTCGTGAAGGAGAGGACTAGTAGAACAATTCTGGATAGGAGTGAAGGAGTGAAAGGAACAGGGTGGTCATTATGGGGGACTTTAATTTCCCCAACATTGACTGGAAATGATATAACTCTAGTACGTCAGGTGGATCAGATTTTGTCCAATGTGTGCAGGAGGGTTTCCGGACACAGTTTTGTTTAGCGATGGAAAAGGATAGGTACATGCCACAGGGCAAGAGTCATAGATGGAGGAAGGGCAATTATAATGCGATTAGGCAAGACTTAGAAGGCATAGAATGTGGTAGCAAAATGCTGGGGATGGGGACAATCGAAATGTGGAGCTGGTTTAAGGAATGGGTATTATGTGTCCTTGAGAGGTATGTCCCTGTCAGGTAGGAAGGAAGTGATAAGGTAAGGGAACTGTGGTTTACTAAATAAAGTGCATCTCTTGTGAAGCGGAAGAGGAAGGCTTATATGAATTTGAGACGAGATAGTTCAGATGAGTCAATGGAAAGTTAGAGATTAGCTAGGAAGGATTTAAAGAGAGAGTGAAGAAGAGAGACATGAGCAGTCTTCAGCAGGTAGAATAAAGGAGAACCCTAAAGCTTTCTAGAGGTATGTGAGGAATAAAATGATAATTAGGGTAGAAATAGGACCAGTCAAAGACAGAAGTGGGAAGTTGTGTGTGGACTCGGTGGAAATCGGAGAGGTGCTAAACGAATATTTCTCATCGGTTTGCACTCAGGAAAAGGAGAATATTGGAGAGAAAAAGACTGAGATACGGGGATCGAGGTTAGTAAGTAAGAGGTATTATCAAATCTAGAAGGTGTGAAAGTCGACAAGTCCCCTGGGCTGGATGGGATTTATCCGAGGATTCTCTAGGAAGCTAGGGAGGAGATGGCAGAGCCTTTGGCCTTGATCTTGTCCACAGGTTTAGTACCAGAGGACTGGAGGATTGCAAATGTTATGCCCTTGTTCAACAAGGGCAGTAGAGATGACCCAGGTAATTATAGACCAGTGAGCCTCACATCTGTTGAAGGAAAAGTTTTGCAAAGGATTATAAGAGAGAGGATTTATAATCATCTAGCAAGCAAAAACTTGATTGGAGATATTCAATATGGTTTCGTCAAGGGCAGGTCATGTCTCACAAACCTCATTGCGTTTTTTGAGAAGGTGACCAAGCATGTTGATGAGGGTAGGGCAGTTGACATGATGTACATGGACTTCAATAAAGCCTTTGATAAGGTTCCACATAGTAGGCTTTTGGAGAGAATGCGGAGGTATGGGATTGAGGGTGATTTAGCAGTTTGGATTTGAAACTGGCTTTCTGTAAGAAGGCAGAGAGTGGTGGTTGAGTCTGGTTACTAGTGGTGTACGACAAGAATCTGTTTTGGGACCACTGCTGTTTGTCATTTTTATAAACAACTTGGATGCAGGCATAGATGGATAGGTTAGTAAGTTTGCAGAAGACATTAAAGTTGGTGGAGTGGTGGACAGTGTAGAAGAATGTTGCAGGGGGACTTGGATAAACTGCAGAATTCGGCTGAGAAGTGGCAAATGGTGATCAATGCAGCTAAATGTAAGGTGATTCACTTTGGGAAGAATAACAGGAAGGCAGAATACTGGGTCATTGGAAAACTTCTTGGTAGTGTGGATGTACAGAGGGATCTTGGTGTCCACATACAGAGATCCCTGAAAGTTGGCACCCAGGTTAATAGTGCTGTTAAGAAGGCATACGGTGTGTTAGGTTTTATTGGTAGAGGGATTGAGTTCTGGAGCTGTCATGTCATGCTGCAACTGTAGAAAACACTTGTGCAACCACACTTAGAATACTGCGTATAGTTCTGGTTGCCCCATTACAGGAAGGATGTGGAAGCTTTGGAAAAGGTGCTGAGGAGATTTACCATGATGTTGCCTGGTCTGGAGCGAAGGTCTTATGAGGAAAGGCTGAGGGACTGGCTGTTCTTGTTGGAGAGAAGAAGGCTGAGGGGATTTAATGGAGACATACAAGATGATCATAGGATTAGATAGGGTGGACAGTGAGAGTCTTTTTCTTAGGATGATGATGTTGGCTTGTGTGAGGGGGCATAGCTGCAAGTTGAGGGGTGATAGATTTAAAACAGATGTCGGAGGCAGGTTCTTACTCAGAGAGTGGCAGGCGGGGCATTCCACGCCCTTACCAATTTAGTTAACTCAGCCACATTAGGGGCATTTAAACAGTCCTTGGATAAGCATATGGATGATGATGAGATAGTGTAGGGGGATGGGCTTAAATTAGTTCACAGGTTGGGGCAACATAGAGGGCTGAAGGGCCTGTTCTGCACTGCACTGTTCTATGTTGTATCTGTCTGCGTGTGTGTGTCTGTGTGTGGGGCAAGTTCTACAAAAAGGTTAGAGCAGGACTCGTAGAGTAATTATTTACCTGTAGCTAGAATACATTCATAATAAATAGTAATTCTTGTTAACTACAGATACCTGGTTCAAGTTTTCTGCTAAACTGGGTCTAAAAGATAAATAAACTGGAGAATTCCATGTACTTTTATAAATCATAGAATCATGACTTGGAGGTGCCAGTGTTGTCTAGGGTTGGCAAAGTTAAAAATCACATAACACCAGATTATAATCCAAAAGGTTTATTTGAAAGCACTAGTTTTCCTCTACAACCATCTTATAAAAGAGCGGCGCTCCAAAAGCTAGTGCTTTGAAATAAACCTGTTGGACTGTGTGATTTTTAACTAACATCATAGAGTCACAGAGATATCCAGCATAGAAACAAACCCTTCGGTCCATGCTGACCAGATATCACAAATTAATCTAGTCTCAATTGCCATAATTTAGGCCATATCCTTCTAAACTCTTCCTATTCATATACCCATCCAGATGCCTTTTAAATGTTATAATTGTACCAGACTCCATCACTTCTTCTGGCAGCTCATTCCATACACCCACCATTATTTGCATGAAAAAATTGCCTCTTAGGCCTCTTTTAAATCTTTCCCCTCTCACCCTAAACCTATGCCCTCTCGTTCTGGACTGCCCTCTCGTTCTGGACTCCCCCACCGTAGAGAAAAAACCTTGCCTATTTATCCTATCTATGCCCTTCATGATTTTATAAACCTCATTAAAGTCACCGCCTCAGCCTCTGATGCTCCTGGAATAAGAGCCCCAGCCTATTCAGCCTGTCTCTATAGCTCAAACCCTCCAACCCTGGCAAGATCTTTGTAAATATTTTCTGAACCCTTTCAGGTTTCACAGCATCTTTCCTATAGGAGGGAGACCAGAATTGCACACAATATTCCAAAAATGGCCTAACCAATGTCCCAAACAGCCGTAACATGACCTCCCAACGTCTGTACTCAATACTCTGACCATTAAAGGAAAGCATACCAAGCACATTCTTCACTATCCTATCTACCTGCGACTCCACTTTCAAGGAACTATGAATCTGTACTCCATGTTCTCTTTACTCAGCAACATCCCCAGGACCTTACCATTTAAGTAAGTCCTGCCCTGATTTGCATTTCCAAAATGTAGTACCTCATTTATCTAAATTAAACTCCATCTGCCACACCTCAGGCTATTGGCCCATCTGATCAAGATCCTGTTGTACTCTGAAGTGACTTTCTTTGCTGCCCACTAACAACTCCAATGTTGGTGTCATCTGCAAACTCTTTAACTTTTGTGATAAATCTGGAAAAAGTGAAACTTGATTTCCAATGCATTACTCCATTGACACTTAATAAAGTGTATCCTGCCTTTAAAAGACATCACAAATTTTTGACTTTCTACATCAACCTGCCAAATAGAGTCATAGAGATGTCCAACACAGAAACAGACCCTTTAGTCCAACTCATCCATGCCGACCAGATATCCCAACCCAATCTAGTCCCACCGGCCCATATCCGTCCAAACCTTTCCTATTTACCCATTCAGATGCCTTCTAAATGTTGCAATTGTACCTCAACTCTGTACTCAATACTCTGACCAATAAAGGAAAGCATATCAAACACTTTCTTCACCATCCTATCCACCTGCAACTCTACTTTCAAGGAGCTATGAACCTGCACTCCAAAGTCTACATCCCAATAAATTATATAGGTAATATATGCAACTTGCCAATCTTAATCAAAAGTATATAACTACCAATTTGGCATGTGCTGACATTAGTGATGCAACTCCCAATTACACTGTCCATTCTGCCCCTTCCTGCGCTAGTTGAATTTCTCCCCATTGTTTTACAAGCATAGAACTGTTATACTGCGTAATATGCAATATATTATTCAGCTGAAAAGTAGAACTGTGTTTAAGCTTGTCAGTCACTTTAAGGTCGGAAAGCTTTTCTACTGCAAGTAAGTATGTGTAAGGACATTCAGGGCTGGATTTTCTTTAGGTAACTTGCAAGTTGGACTCTGCTTGTTAATTTTAGGTTAACTCAGGAGCACTCAACATATTAAGATCTTTCTGCATCTAATAAACTGTGACATCTAGATTGGGAGATCTCTTTCATAGTAGAATAGCTTTACTCACTAGAAAACGTCCAATGAAATTATCCATAGTAACTTAGATGATGTGCCATATATGCACTTATAATACAGTAAAGACAGCTTTCTTTTTCTTTCAATTTGGAAGTCTGTTTGAGTCACTTGAACCTTCTTTTCTTAAAAGGTACAAAAGCTCAGCAGGTAAAGTGAATCAACCAGGCTAACAAAAGGAAGTTAAGAGTAGTATTAGATCAACAGAGGAGGTTTAATAAAATTTCCAAATAAAAGTAGTAAGCCAGAGAATTGAAAGCATTTTTGAATTCAGCAAAGGAGGACCAAGATACTGGTAAAGAGAGAATATGAGTGTAAAATAGCAAGGAAAATAAAAGCTTCTGTAGATATATAAAAATAAAAGGATTTGCAAAGACAAACAGGACAATTGCAGGGATAGACCAAAGTAAAGTGGGATACTGTGTAAAAAATTGGCTAAACAATTACATTGCGTCTGCCTTCATGGAGGAGGATCCAAGAAATCTGCCAGAAATACGAGCAATCTAACTTCTAGTGAAAACGAGGAACTGAAAGAAATTAGTAAAAAAAATGTTTTGGAGAAATTAAAGGGACTGAAAGTTAAAAAATCCCAGGAACAATACATCCCAGAAATTTGAAAGAGATAGCTATAGATGTAGCAGATCATCTTTCAAAATTTCATAGATCCTGGAAAAACATCTGCGGATTAAAGGTTAGAGGAAAACATAGGACTATACACTTGTTAATCTAATGTTGGTGGTAGGAAAAATACCAGTATTATAAAGCATGTGATAATGAGATTTTTAAAAATGATTGACTAGAGAGAGCCTGCATGCTTTCATGAAAGGGAGATCATGTTTGACAAACTTGTGGAGCTTTTTGAAGATGGTACTAGCAGAGTAAATGAGGTAAAATAGTGGATTTGGTGCATTGGATTTTTAGAAAGTGATCGATAGGGTTCCACCCAGGCAGTTAGAAAATAAACTTAGGTAGGGGATAATATACTGCCATGAAATGAGCAATGATTAACGCAAAGAAAGCAGCAATTAGGAAGAAATGGATAATTTTCAATTTGGCAAATTGTGGTGAGTGGGGAGTCACTAGGTGAGCAAGAACTTGGGAAATGGAATCTAATATGTATAACTGCGAGGTGTGATGATGCTGCTCCTTTAACCAGATTTCTCTGTCCTTAGTTTTCTTTCGGGGGGGGGGGGGGGGTCTTAAAGGCAAAGGTTTTGATCCGTCTGGAAATATCCACTAGTAAAAGCTTGTAAGGGTTTTGTTTTTAAAAACACTTGCATAATGAAAGGGGAGTGGCCAGTTCTCCCAGTTCAAGGCTTGGTTTGGTTTGGTTTTACCAAGCTGTTTTATTTACAGCTGCTGGTCAAGGTTTTAGCTGGGAACCCAGAGAAGCTACTGGGGACCCAATAAAACAGTTCCAAGATGATCCTCTCTCTCTGTGACATCTCTCCTGTAAGAACCTGTGTTTGATTTTACCTTTTTTTGCCAACTGGGTGTTTATGTGAATGTTGCAAAGTATTTGGAACAGCATCATTAAGTTGCGATAGAGCTGATTTGGTTTTCAGATACATTGTGTTATTCTAAACTCGGTTCTCTTTTGTTCGTGTTTCATTCAGTAGTCTGTTAATAAATCCTGTTATTTTTAAATAAGGGGCCAGATGCATGACTCTTGGAATACCCGCCTTATACCTGCCTGCAATAACCAGAAAAGTTAGGGTCTCGGCTACCTTCTTGAAACGTTTTGAGGGGGTCTGCCCTAGTCCATAACAGAGGGTGGTATTCACTTTTGTAGGAGGAACAGAGCTACAGAGTATATTTAAATGTTGAGAGATTGAGAAGTATTTACTGCAACGGGACTTAGGTCCCTTTTTTTCATAAGTAACTGAAAGTAGCATGCAGGTGCAGCAAGGAACTAGGAAGTATAATTTTATGTCAGACTTGATTGTAAGAGGATTTGAATACAGTAATTAAGATGCCTTGCTGCAATTATACTGAATTGGAATAATGTGTGCAATTTTGATCTGCTTCCCTCAGCACCAACAAACTTGTCAAAAACAAACTTCTGTGGAAGTTCACAAGGCTAATTCCTGGGATGGCAGGACTGTCTTATAAGTTGGGACTGATGAGACTGGGCAGGCATTCTCTGGAGTTAAGAAGAAGAATAGGTGATATTTTTGATAATTATAACAATGTAAGAAGGTTAGACAGGATGGATGCAGAAAACATGTTCCCTCTGATTGAGGATCTAGTACTTGGGGGACACATTCTCAGAATAAGAGGCATGCCATTCTGGATTGGTATAAGAATTTATTCACTTGGGAGTCTTTAGAAATCTCTACCTGAAGGCAATGGAAGCTCAGTCATTATGTTCAAGAGAGAGATCAATAGATTTCTAGACATAAATGACTTGAAGATATTTGGAAATAGTGCATGAATGTCCTATGTCCCATATCCTATGTCTAGGAAAATAGCACTGAGTGGATGATTAGCTACTATCGGGAATGGCAGAGCAAACTCAAAGGTACAACTGATGGTCTATTACTACTCCTATGTTGTCTTTATGACCAGGAAGTGTTATTGTAAAAATAAATGTAACCTAAGGTCACTCAGAACTTCCTCAGAACAGTTCTGAGGAAGGGTCACTGAACCTTCAGGTATGACCACTGGTCCAACACATGTGAGATGCTTGTTCCCTGTACGGATGAGGGAAAGGTCTGTAGAGGGGATGAGTCAGCAGACCACGGCACCATGGTGCAGAAGGCCATTCAAGAGGGGGGAGCAAAAAGATTAGTAGTTGTTATAGGGGATTCTATAGTTAGGGGGACAGATAGTATCCTTTGCGAGCTGGATTGGGAGTCCCGGTGCCAGGGTGCAGGAGATCTCGTACCGGCTTGAAAGGATATTGGAGCAGGAGGGAGAAGATCCAGTTGTTGTTGTCCACGTTGGCACTAACAACATAGGCAAGGCTAGGGAGGAAGACCTGTTTGGGGATTATCAAGCACTAGAAAGGAAATTGAAGAACAGGTCCTCAAGGGTCATAATCTCTGGATTACTGCCAGAGACACGTGCTAATTGGTAGAGGGATAAGAAAATTAGGGAAATAAACATGTGGCTAAGAGATTGGTGTGAGAAAGAGGGATTCCATTTCATGGGACATTGGCATCAGTTTTGGAGCCGGGGTGGGGATCCGTACCAATGGGACGGTATCCACCTGAACCGATCTGGAACCACAGTTCTAGTGAAAAGGATAAATAGGTTGGTCACTAGGACTTTAAACTTATGAGTCGAGGGGAAGGGAAACGGAAAGCAACAGGGAATATGGAGTCAAGTAGAAAGATAAGCAACAGGATAGCATTTGTGCAGGATTTAAGTTCAAGGCATACTAGGAATGAAGCAAAAAGGAAGGATAATTTGGGATATATCACTAGAGATGTTGGAAATAATGAAGATAAGAAAATTAGCATTAAGGTGCTTTACCTGAATGCTCATAGTATTCGTAACAAAGTAGATGAATTAACGGCACAAATCATTGTGAATGACTATGATGTGGTAAGCATCACAGAGACATGGTTGCAGGGGGTTCAGGACTGGCAGTTAAACAATCAAGGATTTACAACTTATCAAAAAGACAGGGAGGTGGGCAGAGGAGGTGGGGTAACCTTGTTAGTTAAGAATGAAATTAAATCTATGTCACTGAACGACATAGGGTCAGAGGATGTGGAGTCTATGTGGGTGCAGCAGAGGAAACACAAAGACTAATAAAACCATAATGGGAGTTATGTACAGACCTCCTAACAGTGGTCAGGACCAGAAATGCAAGATGTATCGAGAAATAGATAGGGCATGTCAAAGGCAAGGTCACGGTAATCATGGGGGACTTCAGTATGCAGGTGGATTGGGTGAATAATGTTGTCGATGGATCCAAAGAAAGGAATTCATGGAATGCTTACAGGATGGCTTTTTGGAACAGCTTGTGATGGAGCCCACAAGGGAGCAGGCTATTCTGGACTTAGTGTTATGTATTGAGCCAAACTTTATAAATGATCTTAAAGTAAGGGAACACTTAGGAGGCAGCAATCTTAATATGGTAGAGTTCAGTCTGCAGTTTGAAAGAGAGAGGCAAAATTAGATGTAATGGTGTTACAGTTAAATAAAGGTAATTACAGGGGCATGAGAGAGGAACTGACATAAATCAACTGGAAACAGAGCCAAGCAGGGAAGACAGTAGAGCAACAATGGCAGGAGTTTCTGGGTGTAATTGAGGAGACAGTACAGAGGTTCATCCCAAAGAAAAGAAAGATTATCCGGTAGGGGGAAGTAGACATTCATGGCTGACAAAGGAAGTCAGGAAATGTATCAAAGAAAAAGAGAGAGCCTGTAAAGTGGCCAAGAGCACTGGGAAATCAGAAGATTGGGAAGGCTACAAAAACAAACAGAGGACAACAAAGAGAGAAATAAGGAAGGAGAGGATCAAATATGAAGGTACATTAGTCAGTAATATTAGAAATGATAGTAAAAATTTCTTTCAATACATAAGAAACAAATAAGAGGCAAAAGTAGACAGTGGGCCGTTCAAAACTGATGCTGGAAGGCTAGTGATGGGAGATAAGGAAACAGCTGAAGAACTTAATAAATACTTTGCATCAGTCTTCACAGTAGAAGACATGAGTAATATCCCAACAATTAAGGAGAGTCATGGGGCAGAGTTGAGTATGGTAGCCATTACAAAAAGGAAAGTGCGAGAAAAGCTAAAAGGTCTAAAAATTGATAAATCTCCTGGCCCCGATGGGTTACATCCTAGAGTTCTGAGGGAGGTGGCTGAGGAAATAGCAGAGGTGTTGGTTGTGATCTTTCAAAGGTCACTGGAGTCAGGGAAAGTCCAAGATGATTGGAAAATCGTTGTTGTAACGCCCTTGTTCAAGAAAGGATCAAGACAAATGATGGAAAATTATAGGCTGATTAGCCTAACCTCAGTTGTTGGTAAAATTCTAGAATCCATTGTTCATGATGAGATTTCTAAATTCTTGGAAGTGCAGGGTCAGATGAGAGCAAGTTAGCGTGGATTTAGTAAAAGGAGGTCATGCCTGACAAACCTATTAGAATTATTTCAAGAGGTAATAAGTAGATTAGACCAGGAAACCCAGTGGATGTCATCTATCTAGACTTACAAAAGGCCTTTAATAAGGCGCTTTACCTGAATGCTCATGGTATTCGTAACAAAGGAAGGGAGGCTGCTGAGTAAGGTGAGGATCATGGTGTTCGAGGTGAGCTACTGGCATGGATTGAGGATTGGCTGTCCAATAGAAGGCAGAGATTTGGGATAAAAGGTTCTTTTTTGGAATGGCAGCTGATGACAAGTGGTATCCCACAGGGTTCAGTGTTGGGTCTGCTGATCACTTTATGTATTAATGATCTGGATGAAGGGACTGGGGCCATTCTGGCAAAGTTTGCTGATGATATGAAGTTAGGTGGACAGGCAGATAGTACCGAGGAGGTGGGGAGGCTGCAGAAAGATTCAGACAGTTTAGGAGAGTGGTCCAGAAAATGGCTGATGAAATTCAATGTGAGCAAATGTGAGGTGTTGCACTTTGGAAAAAAGAATACAGGCATGGATTATTTTCTAAACGAGAAGAAAATTCATAAAGCCAAAGTACAAAGGGATCTGGGAGTGCTAGTCCAGGGTTCTTTAAAGGTTAACTTGCAGGTTGACTCTGTGATTAAGAAAGTGAATGTAATGTTTCATTTATCTCAAGAGGGTTGGAATATAAAAGCAGCGATGTGCTTCTGAGACTTTATACAGCTCTCGTTAGGCCCCATTTAGAATACTGTGTCCATACCTCAGGAAGGACATACTGGAACTGGAGTGTGTCCAGTGGAAATTCACACAGATGATCCCTGGAATGATAGATCTAACATACGATGAACAGCTGAGGATCTTGGGTTTGCATTCATTAAAGTTTAGAAGGTTGAGGAGAGATCTAATAGAAACTTACAAAATAATGCATGGCTTAGAAAGGATGGACGCTGAGAAGTTGTTTCTGTTAGGCGGGGAGACTAGGGCCCGTGGGCACAGCCTTAAAATTAGAGGGAGACAATTTAGAACAGAAATGAGGAGACATTTCTTCAGCCAGAGAGTGGTGGGCCTGTGGAATTCATTGCCACAGACGCAATGGAAGCCGGGACGTGAAATGTCTTCAAGGCAGAAATTGACAAATTCCTGATCTCACAAGGAATTAAGGGCTACGGGGAGAGTGCAGGTAAGTGGAGTTGAAATGCCCATCAGCCACGATTAAATCGCGGAGTGGACTTGGTGGGCCGAATGGCCTTACTTCCACTCCTATGTCTTATGGACCTGAAATGTTACCTATGATTTCTCTTCACAGATGCTGCCAGACCACATTTATTCAATCATTTATTTATTTTGTGGGATGTGGGTGTCACTCGCTGGCCAAGATTTATTGCCCATCCCTCGTTGTCTTTAAGAAGGTGGGGTAGACCTACGATGCCATTCGGGAGAGAATACCAGGATTTTGACCCAGTGACAATGAAGGAATGGCAATATTTTTCCAAGTTAGGATGGGGAGTGCCTTGGAGGTGAAGGTGTTCCCATATGTCCTTCTAGATGGAAGTGGTCATGGGTTTGGAAGGTGCTCTCTGAGGACCTTTGGTGAATTTCTGCAAGGCATCTTGTAGACAGTACATATTGCTGCTACTGAGAAATGATGGTGGAGGGAGTGGATGCTTACAGATGTGGTGCCAAGGGGGTGCTTTGTCTTGGCTGCTGTCAAGCTTCTTGAGTGCTGTACTCATCCAGACAAGTGGGGAGAATTTCATCACATTCCCGACGTGCCTTCTAAAGAGGGGATAGCCTCTGGGGAGTCAGGAGGTGAGTTACTTGCTTAGTATTCCAAGCTTCTGACATTCTCTCGTAGCCACTGAATATATATGGTGAGTCCAGTTGAGTTTCTTATTAATGATGACTTCCAGAATGTTGGTAGTGGGGGATTCAGTGATGGTAATGCCATTGAATGTCAATGGGCGGTGACTAGATTATATCTTGTTTGATGGTCATTGCCTGGCATTTGTGTGCCACAAATGTTACTTGCCTTTTGTCAGCCCAAGCCTGGATACTGTCCAGATCTTGTTGCATTTGGACACGGACTGCCTCGGTGTCTGAAGAATCGCGAATGGGCTGAACATTATGCAATCATCAGCGAACATCCTCACTTCTGACCTTATAATGGAGGGAAGGTCATTGTTGAAGCAGCTGAAGATGGTTGGGCCTAGGATACTACCCTGAAGAACTCTTGTAGAGATGTCCTGGAGCTGAGAGGACTGACCTCCAACAACTACGACCATCTTCATATGTATCAGGTAGAATATCTAACCAATGGAGAGTTTACCCCTTATACCCATTGATTCCAATTTTGCTAGGGCTCCTTGAAGTCACACTTGGTCGAACGCAGCCTTGATGTCAAAGGCTGTCACTCTCATCTTGCCTCTGGAATTTGTTCATGTTTGAGCCAAGGCTGTAATGAGGTCAGAAACTGAGTGGCCCTGAAGGAACCCAAACAGCCATCACTGACCAGGTTACTGCTGAGCAAGTGCTGCTTGACAGCATTGTTGATGACATGTTCCATCACTTTACTGATGTTCTAGAGTACACTGACAGGGTGGTAATTGGCTGGGTTGGATTTGCCCTGCTTTTTACGTATGGGACATACTTGGGCCATTCTTTACATTGATGGGTAAATGCCAGCATAATAACTGTATAGGAACAGCTTGGCTAGGGAATCGACAAGTTCTGGAGCTCAAGTCTTCAGTACTATTGCCGGAATGTTGTCAGGGCCATAGTCTTTGCAGTATCCAGTGCTTCCAACTATTTCCTGATATCACATGAAGTGAATCAAGTTGCCTGAAGGCTGTAATGCTGGGGTCCAGTGGAGGAAGCCGAAATGGATCATCTAGTCGGCACTTCTGCCGGAAGATTTTTGCAAAAGTTTCAGCCCTATCTTTTGCACTGATGTGCTGGGCTCTTCCATCATTGAGAATGGGGATATTTGTGGAGCCTCTTCCTTCAGTGAGTTGTTTAATCTTCCACCACCATTCACAAGATGTGGCAGGACTGCAGAGCTTGAATCGGATCCATTGGTTGTGGGATCGCTAAGCTCTGTCTATCATCTGCAGAGATTTCTCAGAAATTTCAGTGTTTTTGTTCATTCAGAACTTACTCATAATCATAATCATTTAGAACTGGAACATATCTGTTAGTTAATAACTCAGTAGCATCTCATATTCCAATGATTATTGTATTGTGTACGTAACTTGGGAGTCTGCGCACACAGACAAAAAAACATAGCAAAATGCAAAGTAATTTTGCCCCAATTCACTATCAAAAAATTCCAACGATTGTGATTGAAAGACTTTGCTCTCCCTAAACTTCCCTTCCCAATTTTTGGGTTCAACTCAACAGTAAGAACTATTGTGAATTTGTGGCCTGACATTCAATATTATCAAACTACTCAGTAAACACGTTGGCTCAGTGGTTAGTACTGCTGCCTCAGTGCCGGGGACCTGGTGGAGTTTGCGCATTCTCTCTGTGTCTGTGTGGGTTTCCTCCCATAGGCCAAAGATGTGCACGTCAGGTGAATTGGCCATGCTAAATTGCCCATAGTGTTTGGTGCATTAGTCAGGGGTACTTTTAGGGAAGGGGAATGGGTCTGGATGGGTTGGAGGGTCGGCGTAGTCTTGTTGGACCATATAGCCTGTTTCCAACCTGTCAGCAATCTAATCTAAACACAAATTTTACAATATCCTAGTTTCCACTGGGAAAAAAAGGAGAAATTGGATAATGTTTGTGCAATTGGATAATGTATGGCTCTTAACATAAGGAGATAGATCAGGTGAATAATTAAGCGGTAAGTAGCTAATCCAATTGAAAATTTTGGTTAAAGATATAAGATCTAATTTTGCCAGTGGTACGTTTTCACACCTAGTACTAGTAAAAATGGCCAAGTTCAAATGTATTAAATTAACCTTTTCCTAACTTAGTAAATTACTGTTTAATTTCCTTTCAGTTTCTTCTTTTACTTTATGTGACTCTGTCTTATTGAATATTAACTGATCGTAATCTATCGTAATGCATTTTATCCATTACCATTATAATTTTACGACTGCTTACTCACCCAGTTCCTTAATCGCTTCTTGATGATTCCGCTCGACAATACTCCTCAGTTGCTTAAAAAAAAATTGTGGATTCAGTATGTCATAGTTAATGACTTCATGATGTTTTCTTCAATTTTCTCACATCTCTCTTCACGGTAAACACTCTAGCTGAGGTACAAGTATTTGGACATAGGTAGCTGGAGTGCCCCATTACCCACCTCATACCTTGTGTCCTTTACCAATCTGCCAAACTACCCCACTTACTGTACATATTTACCTTCTCTCATTATTTGTCAAGAGACTTTAGGACCTTCAAATTAAGTTTATTACTGAAAAATGGCAGATCGCATCATAAAAAGGGCATGTGGCTGCTGTGAAAATTTACTCTGATGCTCCCTACATGATTTGCCAAACTGCATCTTTTGCAGTGAATTCTATATCAGAATTCAGACACAAAAGGTCATAGGAAAGTAAGTAGGTAATGTTTTGTCTGATTTAATTCAAAAATAGGGATTTTCACCCATGGAAGATTTGTATCAATCCTTTCATCACAACTGGAACAAAATAGAAATGAAATGTTTTGAGCAAAGGGTGGATAGGACAAGTGATAAGGTGAAAATCAGAAGAGATTGAATGACAGAAGAGTTAGTTTCCGAGGCCAATGCAAATGATGATTAAAGAAATTAAAGAAAAAAAAGGGATGGAGCACATGTACCTATGACCAAAAGAGAAATAAAATCAACAGGTGGAGAAAAGGAAACAAAAGAGGGCAGTGGTTATAGCCTGCTATATAAAATACAGGAGGCCATGGGAGGAGTCTGGAAATCACAAAAGCATGGATGATAAATTCAGTCATAGATGGGCTAAAGCAGAAGCGGAAAAGAATGAAAATACGAAGTCTGAAAAATGCAGTCTTAAGGATTGAGAGATCATGAGTAAAGAAGCATAGGAAAAGAAACACAGTAAAATAGCAGAAAAGGCTGTATGCACTGTTTCAGTCCAAGACTGATCAAGGACATAACAGAATCAGAGTTGCAAACGAAAGCAGCCAATGTATGGTTTTGGAAAGCTTAATAAAAGTGGAGAAAATGAAGAAAAGTAACATTCCAGTCTAAAAATTGAAACATCCTCTATATGCAACAGACTTAATCCATGTAGTCAAGATATAAATTAAATTAAATCAGGATTCTGAATGAGAAAGTTGTCTTTGCAAAGCAATAGTGCCCTTCTTAAGAGAAAAAAAGTCTCATTTTCTACATAACCGCCACAAATATCAGACTGCTTAGACACAGAACTATGGATGGTGCCATTGGAGTTTGACAAATTGTAGATTTTTTACTTGAATGTTATCTCTAACTAAACATTATTCGCTATAAAATTTTCCTCTGGTTAGTTTTACACCAAGTTAAAATAAGTACACTATATTCTATGAGGTTTAAATATAAAAGATAAAATCACCATCGACCCACACTTGCGTTGCAGAAAGACAACAGTTGTGTTTTAACCTGAAAGTCACAACACTTGTAGGCACGTGGTCAGATTGAGAAGGCAAGTCCTTCATGGTAGCTTCAGCAGGAGCAGAAATTGAACCCATATTATTGGTATTAATCTCCAACCATCCAGCTAAATGAGCTAACCACCCTCAATGCACTAAATGTAACAAATGCAGGATTTTCTACACTTCAGTTAAAATATGCAAATTACTCCAAGTCACAAACCATTCAGTCTTTGGTTTGGCTTATGAAGGCCCCAAGAATGTGGATGTGGGATGCTTATTTGTTTCAGAGGAGCTGAGTAAATGAACCTGCTCAATCTCCTCCCAAGTTCCCCACAAACACACCAGAAGCCAGTCCTTAGCTGCTGAAATAAAGGACGCATTAAGTGCACTGGACACAGAATAACATCCCAGTTTTAGTCCTTTGGATTTCAATTCCAAAATTGAATCACACCTCTAGCCAAGCTCCTACAGCAGAACTACAGCATTGCCATCAATGGTTTGAAATGTCCTCAAAAGAGTGTTGCATAAAATATTGGTCAATCCAGGTATGGGCTGTCTTACTGTGGCATCAGTACAACAGAGGTGAAGGCAGGCCTCCAATGAGAGGATAGTAATACTGCCAGGGATCTTTCTGTGCTGTGCCCTCCCTCCAGCACTGTATCAATGTCATGTCTCATGGACCAGTGTCTTCAATAATTTTTAACTCCGATAACAGTTCCTATCTCCGTAACCTCCACCCTTCTCTATAGTCCCTCCACATATTTGCAACGTACTGCATTCCAGGCTACCATTCCTATTGCTGTAACTTTCTTCAGTGTCTACAACATGCCTTATCTCGGAAGCACCAAAGGATTATTCAGACACAGTATTGACCATACTCAGGCTGCAGGATTATTCACACACAATACGGGCACCATCCTCTGTGTGAAAAATGTTCTCTTGCAATCCCTTTTAAGTATTTCGTCTCTCACTTGGAGTTATGGATTTCCCTATCCTGGGGTAGAGACCTTGGCTGTTCACCTTACCTGTACCTCTCATGGTTTTATAAACCTTTATAAGGTCAGCCCTCAGCCACCTATGCTCAATGGAAATATGAAGGACAATGATACAAATATTTCTGCTAGGGTCCCTACCACTACTTTGCCACAATGTTCTGGGATACACTTGCTCAGGTCCTAGGGATTTCTCTACCTTTGTGTTTTAAGACCTCCAGAACCAACTCTTCTGTAATGGGGACTCTTTTTCAAGTCATCATTGTTTATTTCCCTTACTTGTCCACAGTGCATTCTGACATGAAATATTAATTTAGGGTCTCGCCCATCTCCTGTGGTTCCACACATGAGGATGGCCTCATTGATTTTTAAGGGGCCCTATTTTGTCCCTATTTTTGTACTTGTATATGATAGAATCTCTTTGGATTCTCCTTAAATTTCTCTGTCAAAGCTATCTATTCCCCCCCATTTTGCTTTCCAGCTCATCCAGCCCCTCCTTGTAAGTCAAGCTCTCCAGTATCGGTAACGTCTTTGTTAATCTTTGCTCCATTTACAGTTTCAGAAAATGCTTCCTAAAGCATGATGATCAGAATTCTACGCAGACCCAGCAATGTCTTGTATAGCCATAACATGATGTACCAACTCATGTACTCAGTGCTCTGACCCATGAAGGCAAGTATGCCAAATGCTGCTTTCACTACCCTGTCCACCTGTGATGCCACTTCCAAGGAACAATGTAACTCACCCCTTGGTCTCTCTCTATTCAACAACACTGCCCAGGGCCCTACCATTAACTGTGTTAGTCCTCCCTGGTTTGGCTTCACAAAATCCAACACCTGAATTAAACTCCATCTGTCATTCCTTGGCCCACTGGCCCAGTTGGTCGAGATCCCATTCGATAACTGAATTCACTGCCCACTATTACATTAATTTTGGTATCCACAAACTTACTAACAATGACGCCTGTATTCTGAACCAAATCGTTCATGTAAATGATGTGCAACAATGGATCCATCACTGGCCACAGGCCTCCAGTCTGAAGAGCACTTCTACCACTCCCTCTGTCTCTACTGTCAAGCCAATTTTGTATCCATTTGGCTAGCTCTCCCTGATCCCATGTGATCTAACCTTACTAACCAGTGTACCCTGCTAAACAAACGTCAAAGGCCTTGCTGAAGTCAGTATAGTCAACGTCTACTGCTCTGCCTTCATCTGTCTTCTTGGTCACCTCTTCAACAAACTCAAATCAAGTTTGAGAGACACTACTTTGTACGCACAAAGCTGTGCTGACTATCCCTAATCAACCCTTGCCTTTCCAATTGCATGTAACTCCTGTCCCGCAGAATCACTTCCAACAACATAACCACCACTGACATCAAGCTAATTAGTTTTTAGGTCTCTGGCTTTCCCTCGCAGCCTCTCTTAAATACTGGCACAACATTAACCACCTTCCATGCTCCTAGCTCATCACCCGTGGCTGTCAGTGATATAAATATCTCTTTAAGGGACCCTGCAATTTCTTTACTAACTTCCCCCAATGTCCTGGGAGATACTCGATTAGTTCCCAGGGGTTTGTCTATCTTTTATACATTTTAAAACCTCCAGCACCTCCTGTTCTGTAATGTGGTCTCTTTTGAAGACATCACTGTTTATTTTCCTGACTTCCCCAGAGTTTCTCCACAGTAAGTTCTGAAGTGAAATTTTCATTTAGGATCTCACCCATCTCCTGTGGTTCCACACATGGATGGCCCCATTGATCTTTAAGGAGCCACATTGTGTCACGAGTTAATCTTTTGTTGTTAATATACTTGTAGAATCTCTTTGGATTTTCCTGAACCTTATCTGCCAAAGCTTTCTCAGGTCCCCCGGTTTGCCCTCCTGATTTCGCTCTTCAGTGTATTACGACACCCGCAATGTTCTTCAAGTGATTGACTTAATCCAGCTGGCTATAAATGACATGTGCCCCCTTTTCCTTGACTAGAACCTCAATGCCCCCCGTCATCCAGTGTTTCCTATTTGTGTCAGCATTGTCCTTCACAATAACACAAATTATGCTGGCCCTGAACACTCATATTATCTCTCTTTTGAAAGCTTCCCTCATGTCAGATGTCCGTTTACCTGCAGCTGGCTTCCACAAATCAACTTTTGAAAGGTCTTGACTAATACCTTCTGGATTGGGGCAAGGCCAATTTTGATCTTTAACTTGTGGACCAGGCCTATCCTTTTCCATAGCTATTTTCAAACTAATAGCATTGTGGTCACTTTGCAAAAGTGTTCCCCCACTAACACCTCAGTCCCTTTCCCTACCTTGTTTCCCAAGAGGAGGTCAGGTTTTGCCCCTTTCTCCAGTGGGGCCATTTACATATTGATTGAGGCAGTTTTCTTGAACACACTTAACAAATTCCTCCCATCCAAGCTCTGAACACTATGGCAATCCCAGCCTAGGTTTGGAAAGTTAAAATCCCCGACCATTACATCCCTATCATTCTTACAGATATTGAGATACGATATCAAAGTGGTGACCATCCTAATTTCTCAGTTCTATTAATACAGCTTCACTGGGCGATCTCCAGGAATACCCTCTCTAAGTGCTGCAGCAATGTTTTCACGAATCAAAAACTCCACTTCCCCTCCTCTCTCACCTCCCCTTCCATCTTTCCTATAGCCTCTGTACTCTGGAACATTGAGCTGCCAGTCTTGTCCCTCTCTCAGCTGTGTTTCTGTAATACCTATTGTATTCCAGTCCCATGTTCCCATCCTCTGCCATGAGTTCATCTGCCTTACCTGTCAGGCCTTTTACATGGAAATAAATATAACTTAATTGATCAGTTTTCCCTCATTGCCTGCTTTTGCTCTTGCCTGCCTTGTCTATTTAAATTACTTTCTTGAAATTCTGTCCCACCCTCAACGATCAGACTGTAGCCTGAGACCATCCACCTCACTGTGGACAACATCTTCACCTTTCACGTCATCTGCAAATCTACTAATGATACCATCTGCTTTCACATCCTAGACATTAATATACACAATAAACAACAATGGTTCCTGCACAGATCCCTGTGGTACACCCGCTGGTGACAGACTTTCAATCATAAAAACAACCCTCCACCAACTGTGGATCCAATTTACCAACTTGCCTTGGATCCCATGGGTTCTTCCCTTCTAGACCAGCCTTCCATGTGGGACCTTGTCAAAGGCCTTAATAAAGTCCATGTGGGGATCCAAGATGGCGGCGACCCAGTAAGACTGAGTCTATAGTGCTCCTCCCAAGACTTGGGCACAGTGGGTCACCTACCCCCTACCAAGCTCACCAAATCATTTATAAATCATTTATAATAGTTTAGTAACTCAATTAGTTGTGTAATATTACATTTAAGCAACTTTATCCTAAGTTAAAATGACTAAAGGGAAGGGAGCCCGCAGCTCTCAGCAAGCAGGAACCCCTCCCCCACACTCTCCAGCTGCAGCAGACGCGTCCACAGCCGCCCCGGGGGACTTACCTACAGTAGCAAGTCTTGCAGAAATGCTTTCCAAGCTTGACTCGAAGATCGATGCCTGTATCGTCGAATCCAGGAATCG